>NW_013528493.1:1027035-1108153 GCF_000836215.1 Papilio polytes
GTGGGACAGAAATTTTGTATTTTATCTGACGTGACGTCATATTTACACTATCAGGGCCTCTATCTACCACCGGTGGGACAGGCCCTAAATAATTTAGATTAGTTTGAAAATTCACTTTAAATTTAGTAGGTATGGGTTGTGTAAAATCAGTCATGAATCTTATCGATTTTAGATTTTTATTCTTATAGAAGTTGGAATCGATAGATTTATAGTTATAACTTGTGAATTAAAAAAAACACTGTTTTCTCAAATTAATAATGACCATAACAAATAATGAGAGTAAATAAATGTTTATAACTACAGCCGTACGTAATCAATTTGGATTTCGCTATTATTTCTGTCATCGATAAATTCTCTACACTATAATCAATACTAGAATTGTCCTATAAATTAGTTAATAAGAAAATAATAATTTTAGTTGAGTTCGATAATTCTTTAAACCGAATGTCGATAGTTCAAAATTGTTCGCTATGCGTGTTTGTTTCGTCGCTATGATACCTGTCTATTAAGTATGGCATTTGCCTTCATAAAAATTGAATTCGATATTTCATATGCGTCATTTATCAAACTAATCTATCTTGTTTAGACAAACTATAGTTAATACATTAATATAAATATTTCATTTTTCTGATCAAATTTATTATATTGAATACAAAATTCATCATTGTACCGTTTTTCTTCGAGGATTTGTACATACTTTTAAAGTAATACATTAGCTTTAGCTACAATAAAAGACAACTTTAACAAAACATTTTTATTAAAAAGTATAAATATTTACAAAGGTGTTGAAATGGAATCTGAAAGGATATAGGAATGGATGTTTGGAAAAATTCATAGGACAATTGATTACATAACATTAATAACTATTAAAATAAATAACTCCTTACATTACCTAATGAAATAATTTAACGTTACTTTGTGGTAATTTAATGATGCTTGCCAATTTGTTACCGTGTTTTAAATTTACTTTAATATATGTACTTAATGTGAAGCTATTTCTGAACTAAAAAAATATATATTAAAAGCTGTGATGATTAACACATTACATTTAATGTATATTTTGTAAAGCAACAATTCAAAAATCTCATAGTTATAAGCAAAATATATTGTATTCAGGATCCAAAATTAAAATGAATCCACGAATCATGTGCAAATTGGGGGTTTTTAACAGAAGATATTTCCTCTTATATACTTAGAGATATAGCAACATTTGTGATTCGAAAGGTAAAAAGCACGGTTCAAAAAGATACAAATAATAGCGAGGAGGTATTAGAAATATCAGGAATAAAATTTAAAGCATGGTATCTTTGCACACATAATACTTTTAAGAATAAAATAAATAAATTTACCACATTTTATCTTATATTATCACGAACCTAGGGGTCACATAAAATACAGGGGTATAAAACCTAAAATCCATCGGTTATCTAAAATTGTAAATGGAAGCATTCATATGTTAACCTTTTTAATCATAGAACATAAACGATAGAAATCTTATAAGAAAAATGTATTTTGAGTTTAAAATTGATTTAATGCTCAAGGCTGCCTTTAAAACTACATCTAAAAAAATCAATTAAACCCTTTTTGGTTTTATATCCCTGGTTGACAATCAATTAAAGCGAGTGTAAGTTAAGATAAATAGGATTTGCGAGTTGTTTGTCCAACTATGTCATACCGTTTCTTGTGATGCTAAAGTAGGCATTAGATTGTAATATCACCGATCGATCGAGAAAGTCGTTTGTTTGTAATTTGCTTAAAAAAAGTTGTAAACAGTGAATTGCAAATCAAAACGAATTAATTCTTAATGTTATATATTTTCGACACTAAAGATTCATTCTAACGATATAGGCTGTTATATATTTAGCGATACTTCACAATGTCTAGGCAAATTAAAAATGGGCGGTGTTCACGAACGTCCGGTGACTTGTATAAAACATTACGAGAAGACTGCTTCCATATACCCGTGTGTGTTAGTGATTTCTAAAAACTAAGTGATTGGTTAAAGTTGTAGATCTAACATAGATCTACAGGAATCAAAAGTATTTTTCACAGACAGGATTTGAGGCAATTTAATAAAGATCTAAATATTAAAATGGACGATTTTGGAAGCCACAAAGGTGGAAGTTAACGACTACTAAGTAAGGCATTTATTCTTCGATCCAGCGTTTTCGTTAGAATTTAAATTTATATATAAGATAATGGTAACATTTAATAGAAATCTAACAAGTAATTTCTCACTTATATAGAATAAATACCGTCGATGTCAGACCGCTTTTAGAACTCCAATAAAATACAAAAATATTCTCTTCATTGACATATAACTTGTGATATCACGTTAGATAATTTAAACATGTTATGCCATTACATGTTTCATGTACAAATATATATGAAAAGCTATATTAAAATCATATAATATAATTTAAGTTTTTTTGTACATAGATTACAATAAAGCACTTTATAGTACCAGGAAGTTTAGCTTCTAGCATAATTTAATATCAAAATTCAAAAATCCAATATATTTTAAGGTTATCGCACATTAAATCCACCTATGGACAATTTGTAGTGTTTTAAGCAAGGCTTTCACGCGTGGAATATAAGTTAAGCCTATCAACGAGTGAGTGAGTTAGAGATAAAAAGAGCGATTGCCAGGTAGTTCTATTGAGCGATTACCTTTAAAGTTAATAATTGACTTTATGGAATCATTCATTCTTATTGTTAGAAAGCTTAGAAACGAGAGGGAAGCGAACTATTCTCAATTGGTTCGCGTAATCGCATACTATAGCGTCTTTGAGTGGTAATATTTGTCGAACAAATATGCAGCCATCGCTCTGTCCTGAAAAAAAAAATACACGCAATATTTATTAAAAAAAAAACATGCGCAGATTTTATTACTTAAGAAAACAGTCTTTAGATTTATCACACCAGGGAAAGAAAGAGATGTCCCCTACATAGACACACTAAAAGTAATATAATAGGTTACTTAAGTAGCCTCTAACCGTCGAAATCCATTAATGATTTTGAACCACTTTTATCCGCATTATTTTGATTGACATTTGAAATCAATTTGGTTCAAATTTAATCGATCTAAAGATCGCAATTGCAATCTCACAATATGCTCCATTATGGCGATCAAATATACTAAGTTTTAAAGTAATAGAAATGATTTTACCTAATAATACCCTTCGTATAACATCTCCGCTGCTGAGGTCGTAGACAGTAAGACCACTGCGGTCACCCATCACCAGCATCGTGTGTGTTAGAGGTAACATCCGACTCATGTAGTTCAGACCCTGGAAACATGTTAATTATAAAAATACTAACTTTCGCCCACGACTCCGACCGCGTCGAAATAAAAGAATTAAAATCGAGTAGCCTATGTGTTCTTCCACACTATCCTCTATGTCTATGCCAAATTTCATCCAGATCCATTCAGCCGCTTAGGCTACAAACTCTAATAAACATCCAGGCATTTATACTATTAGTAAGATAATAAACTGTTGCACTCGACTTCGCCCGCGTGAAATTAAAATAAATAGGTTATTTTACTTGGTGGCTTTTTAATGGTGCAAGAATTGAATAGACAATTGACGTCAATCGTCTATTCCATTCATTACATACGCTCAGATGTCACTTCGACGTAAAAAACAACAAAGTTTCTCAAGGTAAAAGACAAAAATCGATTCATTTGTATTATTCCTGGTACAAATAAGTGATAATTAATAATTCTATTCATTAATTAAGACACTTTTTAATGATTAAATTTTTCCACTAAATCACATTATATTTAAAAAAAATTTCGCAGGACTGTTTTTAAACTAATAAAGTATACTTAAAAAAAGTTTGGTACAATTTGGCGTCATATGCATATTGCCTATTGTAAAAATAAGTTATTAGAAAGTATTAAAACATAACTCACGATATGTATGGAGTTGAGCATATGACCTTGGAATCTATCCCATATGCAGAGACGTTCGTCCGCGCCCGCAGATACCACGTACGAGGCGGTGTACGCGAGTGACGTCACCGCGCCGTCGTGCGCCTGCATGCTGTACAAGCACGCACCTGTATGCAGTACACAGTTTGTACATTAAGAAAACCCGCAATGTACACAATATTAATATTAACATAA
The DNA here is from genome assembly GCF_000836215.1 of Papilio polytes. Taxonomy (NCBI): domain Eukaryota; kingdom Metazoa; phylum Arthropoda; class Insecta; order Lepidoptera; family Papilionidae; genus Papilio; species Papilio polytes. Next base: position 1,031,165 of record NW_013528493.1, read on the forward strand.
GTAAATAAAAATCTACTAAATGGTCGATGAAATATTAATAATGTGATGATTATCTTAATTCAAATGCCAAAATTCAAATGACAACAAAGGATTTTGCTTTTGACTATCGATTGCCATAGCAATCTTGCTTCTTGGCTGCTATTGGCTTGTAGTTTTATCTCTCTCGCGCATGATGGTTTTATTCAATTTATTTACCCCCTAAGTTTAATAACTTGAAAATATGTCGCCTAAAGCGTTTTTATATCATAAGGTGACAAACGAGTAAGCGGCCACCAGATTTCGCTAAACTGGCGAAGCGACCGCTGCCTAGAGACATCCGGAATAGCGGATACATTGTTATATCCTCAATCGACGGAGGAGACGCATATAAAGAGGATGTTTCCTCTTCCTATGCGTCACCGCCACCGTCAAATCCACGTTTCTTTCCCATCCTTTTCTTACAAAAAATAGGTTGGGAAGGAAAAGGGACTAAAGTTGGCCCCCGACACCACACTCATTAGAGTGTACGCGGAATTTCTCCCACTTCACGCCTGTCTTCTGTGTGGTCGTGGTATTGCATTGGGCGAGCCGGCCCTGCACTGCGAACATGTTAAAGAGGTGTGTTTACGCCTTATTGCATTATTATAGATAGTAGATACCAACCCGTATGTAAATCCCACACACACAACAATCCATCTTGCGATCCGCTGCCGGCGATAGTGGGCGTGGCGTGGTCGATGAAGCAACTAGTTATAGGGCCGCAGTGACCGTGCAGTGTGAACAACGGGCTCAGTTCATTACTCGAAAACACCTGGAATTATCGAATACATATATTTTATAAGCATAACAGTAATATATTTTTAATTAGTAGGTACCGATTGTAAAGAAGAGATCGGACAACACATAGGCATATACATTCCCTCATTTTGACATATTCGAATAGCGCGCATTTCTGGCGGGAGACAGTGGCCTAAGTGTTAAATTAATTACGTTAATACAATATATTCCCTATAAGAGATGATTAAGAGAACGAGAAGTGGAGTAGCGAATCTCAAGCATGGGGAAACAAAGCACATAGAAAAGGAGGAGTTTTTATTTATATATTCTTTCCTTTAATAGTCTTCTGAGTGAAGTATCTTACCTTCACAACGTGGTCCTGTGCGCCCGTCATTATGCGACCACCTTCAGAATGCATCTCCGTTACTGGCTGCTGGTGAGGTCTACAGTGCGCAATACGAATACACACTACTTCTGTAAAAATAAAACATATTCAACCAAACTGTTCAACTGTATTGACTTCTCATACATATTTCTTCTCACGGAAGGTAGGTTTATGTAGCTTGTATAGCGATATTTCCCCTCACTGCTAGAATGTCGGATTCCAGTCTTAGCTGTACAACGGCCCTGAGCGAAATTTCTGCGGCGCCGCTTTAAGGTTATAATAATAATATTATTTGTATATAAATCATGTAAAACATATGACATTAAATAGGTAAAAAAATATGTCGCAATCAGAAGAAGAAATCAATTTGATTTTAAGTCATAATTAGAACACGAGCGCCGCCAAGCGACTTTTTAGAGAACTTAGATTATTCTGAAAATAGGGATCGTTGCGAGAACATGTTTGAAGGATATAAGGTTGATAGATCGATGATATCCTGACTGAGGAGTATTGTGAATGTGTTCCTGAATCCGACTTTCCCAGGGCCGCCCACATGTCATCTCAACTAATAGTCATTCTGATATCGTGCTAGCTCAAGCATATATGTAAATTATTATTAACCTTTGCTGAAGATTTTTATAGTCTTTTTTGTTCTTAACAGTTACTTACATTAATGTTTGATAAAGAAATAATTTTGACTGGTGACTGTTAACCCTAATCTACAGTTTGTCTTTGTACAAAGGCCTCCACTTAAGATATCCACGTCTTTTAGGTTTATATGAGACTGACTAATCTGACTCTTATGACAAGCGCTCTGGGCGGTCGTCCAAACGCGCCCTACTCTAGCGTCGGTCCTAATATAAGACATGCGAACATGTGGGAGATTCCAGAATTCGTAAGTTTACAATTTAACGCGTACAAGCTACTGTGCTAGCCAATTGTGTGGTAATAAAAAACGCAATTCATACCTTCACCATCACTGTAATCCGTTTCATATGAGAAACTCATCCTAGCGCGGCCTTCGTCGTAGTCAATGCCACGCGTACTTCGCATCGAATCCGCTGACCCGGTGCGCTTGTGAGCTGGAATAACACACAATAATGACTTTAAATACACACAGAATACTTCACAACAAAGACTTTAAATACACACAGAATACTTCACAACAATGATCACGTCATTACAACAAAAACATTTAAGAAACATATAAACTAGACATTGTGAACAGAAATTTTACACCGGTATGATACTCTCTGAAAGGACAGTACAAGGGTATTAATATGTAATAAAACATTTACAAAATCATAACAACTCCATCTTTTGTTATAAATAAACTAAACAGTGTTAAAAAAATATATAGAAATAACTATATTGACATGTGGTTTTGAGGCCATCAATAGAAAACGTCAGGGAGATTGTGTGAATAATATTTCAAGTGAAGTGCCAACTTGGTCCAGTCTATATATTATTCTATCTCTTTGCATATTAAAATTATACTAATGTAATAAAGCGTAAACACACACTACATAGTGGCGTAGGATGTCAGCAATCACAGCATATTTTTGAATAATAACTTCTATAATAAAAAACCCTACACTTACGACACGCTTTAGATTATATATTTTTACGCTATTAAACTTGGGGGATAAATAAATTGGAAAAAACCTTCATGTTGGAAAAGGACCATAAACAAGCTGCCAACATTAAAGAAGCAAGGTGGCCATAGTTTGTCATCACGTCATATCATTTTAACAATTTGAAAAATGTAAACAATAAAACATTTTCATAATTTTATGAGGATGAAGTCGCACGGGAACAACTAGTATAATGATAAAATCACACAATGAACTTACTTCTTCTATACGCGGTGCTGAATCTCCAATCGACGTGAGCACCGGAGGTAACATTGTAAGCGTCGAGTCGCAGTAACGTGAGATGACCGCTGAGAGAGGCGGCGCATACTCGCCGACCGCCGCTTAGCGCACGCACGTGCGTCACACCGCCCCACCCACTTTTACTCTCTGACCCGCACCATATACACTGAACATAGATAAATATTAAAAAAAAGAAAGTGAGTTGCCTATTTGTTCTTCCAGACTATCCACTACACTATACGAAATTTCAATGAAATCCGTTCAGCCGTTTAGGCTACAAACATCCATTCATCCATTAAAACAATCGCATTTATAATACTAGTAATTATTGAGACGATTTCGAAGATGTTAGTCATGACAACGAAATGAATCATTATTATTAAAAATATTTAAATTGCATGTTTTTTTGTATCCATGCATCCATGCTTTGATCTTTTGTGATTAACGAGATTGGTGGGTAAAATTATTCAAACTGTGCAAATCCAAAACATTTTTGTTTTAAATTAATGTAATTTACAAAGGCGCTTACCATTAATTTACCAGAACTGGCTTCCCAGAATTCAAGTCTTCCATCCGCACAACCTAATATAATGAGGTCATTACAAAAGTCAATACACCACACTGGAGATTCACTGAACGCTCTGTTTTTACAATCATCCTCAGTTATTGGACCCGCATCACTACTAGTTCGTCTGGTTTGTTTATTTTCATGCCTATTTCTTAAGACGTTTGAACTTTCAGCACTAGAGTTGAAAACAAAAATACTTTCATTCACATCACTATCTTTAACACTCAAATCACTTTTGTTCACACTTAAATTGTTTGTGTCGACGTTTTCTTTCGTCTCGCAATATTCTTCTCGACGATTGTAGTAAAGATCTCTGGAAATTAAAACAATAATTATACATTAAAAAATACTATTTATTACTATAACCACAAATTAAGTTACAAATTTTGAATTAACTTTTTAAAAACATCTGCTGACTTAGTACGCCTAGTTTAAAAACTAAAAAAATCGGACTGAAAAGTATTTGGTTTTAAACCTATTTTTATCTGTATCTGCAATTCTAATACATTAAAGATATGTAGTTTTTTATAAAAATATTATAAAAGTTAATAAAAATCTTTTCTTACTTGTAGCATTTAGCGAAGTTGTATTTAGTTGTCTCTGCAGCCGACACGTGCGAAGGCGACTCTCCGCTTGTAGCTCGGAACCGTAATCCACTTAGATGATTACTCAACCCACCTTTAAGTCGTGGAATATTCTGAAAACCAACAAATTATCTGCACATAGGTATATGTGTAAAAAACATACCTAATATTGTGCAAAAAGGTCCGAAAACACAAAGAACGGGATTTAAATGTAGCAACAAGTGTTGCCATATTATAAAGGTACAGCTAATAAATAGTTCAATAATACATCTAGTCCAATTAAAAACTTAAGAAGTCCACAAATGGTCTTGACATGCATATAGTATTGTGTAAGTTAAGATTTTTATAAATAGCGACGGATTATCCAAGGCATAGACAAATTTCTTACTGAAACAATAAATTGGTTTTTTCCCATGCAAAATAAGTATCATAGACATTTTTTTCTCGTCAAAAAAGCGTTGTTTATCATGCTTTTAGGATAATCCGCCTCTGTTTACAGTTTTCAAAGCGATGGACAAGATATTGATGTACTAACAGCAAGTGACAGTGAAGAGAAGCAGGTATTGCGAGCGCCATTATTAACATCAAACTTACATCATTAGTTTTCGGCGCTTTGTTATCAGGCTTCGGAGTCACTGGAATATTAATCATTATAATTTAACACACATATATATATAAATTTATCTTACTATTATAAATGCGATAGATGGATGTCTGTATGGATGGATGTTTGTTAAAGTTTTTAGCCTGAACTGCTGAACGGATCTCGATGAAATTTGGCATAGATGTAGAGGATAGTATGGAAGAGCACACAGGCTATTTTATTTTTTAATTCCACGCGGAGGAGACGCGGGTAAAATCTAGTTCCAAAAAAAAAATCGAGCGTCGTTCATAGGTCACATTTACTTGTATTCCAGGTCCTGGGTTAAATCTCCGCCAACTACCAATGATTTTGATTTTTTTTTAATTTCTAATTTACATTTATCTACAAAGAAGGAAAATGTGCAAATGCACATATCTGAGAAATTCAAAGATTTATGTGAAAGCGCCAGCGCCAATTACAGGGCCAGAGTGGTTGACAGTCCTAATAATAATTAAATAAAAATAATGTTTATAAAATACCTTGTAAAATATCATAAGAAGCTCCATTCGGTGTAGTTTTTTTTAGATTTGTCTTTTCATGTAGTTCCTTTTGTAATTTGAAAAACCTGTAAATGATAAGACATGAATTTTATGTTTCAACTATATTAAATGTACAACTCACAAAATGTCAAAAACAAAGAATAAAGATTACATAGCGAACAAGTTCCGATATCATATAATAGTGGTTCAACTATACTCAGCTAGGTTTTTTGTTGAATAAGTGATTCAAATGGTAAAAATATTTTGGTGCTTCAATGCTCTCCCTCCACATCCTGCTACATCTAAAATTAGGAAGGAAGGAAGGAGAAATATCCTCCTTAAGTTTATTCCTCCGTCGATTAACACATCACTGAGTAGTTAACAACGGTCGCTTCGTCATTTCGGCGAATTTAGGTGACCGCTTGCTTATCACCTTCATCCTGCCCTTATCCCTACGGAGGGTCGGCACAGTATATGCTGCTCTTCCATACATCTCTATCAGCCGTCATATCCGAATCCACTCCTTTCTTAAGCATATCCTCTTTCACCCAATCCATCCATACTTTCTACGATCTTCCTCTTCCTTTATAGCCATCTACATTCATCTACTTTCTGGTTTATATCCCCATCGTCTCTTTCACCTTATGTTTTAAAAATGTATTGTAGTTTTTACATACGCATTGCGGTCGATGTTCGTGATGATCTCGCCATTATGAGAGTCCCACACTTTGATGTTGCTCTGCAGACAAGAACTGACGACGGTGTCACCGTCCGTCACCAGACATTCCACCTCCTGACTGTGACCAGCAACCACCAGAGGCACCGCTTCCATTACCAACTGTAAAAATAATTAAGTCATATTATATAACATGAATGGATAAGATACGAAATGAGTATATTGTAGTAGAGAAATTAAGGAGTAAAATGTTGGCGTGGTATGGGCATGTTATGAGGAAGGATGAATGGCATCGCACAAGAAAGTCGTTAGTTATGAGTGTGGAGGTACACCGGTAGAGGTAGAGGTAGAAAGAGATGGATGGATTGCGTGAAAGGTGACATGATCAAAAAGAAAGTGATGACTGAGATGACGTATGATAGAGTTATATGGAGGACAAAAAACTTGTTGCGCCGACCCTACGGGAGTAGGATAAGGAGAAATATGATGAACAGCTCGTCTATCTACTGTACATACAATGCACTGACTTTTCCCCGTGTGGCTTTAACCGCATGGAATTATAAAAACTGAAAATTCCTAATGTACAAATGACAACAAAGGCCTTTGTCATTGACTAACAATTACCGTTATCACGGCAATCAAATTTCTTTGCTGCTTGCGGCTTAGAGTTTTATTCCTTTATCACACTTTTTTTTATTTACTTACCTCCGAACTTTAATAGCGTGATAATAAATAGCCTATAACGTGTTCTAAGTGTAAGGCTTTTAAATAAAAAAAAAACATTCAAAAACATGCTGTGATTGCTGACATCCTAAATAACAAATAAAAACAAAAGTATTTTTAATGTATTACCTGTACAGCCGGTTGTTTAGCAATAATTTTCCTATACTCCTCATCTTCGTTCCAAGATGCTCTCCATTCAGCGTAATGTCGAGAACATACACATCTGAAATCAATGTTCTAAGCTTAGAATTTTTAGGAGACAAAATGACTATTCTACAAGTATAGTAATATTATAAAAAGGAAAGATTTGTATTTTTATATATACAAAAATAACTCAAAAACGAATGAGCCGATTTCAATTCTGTCATCATTAAAAAGCTACGTTATCAGTAAATAACATAGGCTATATTTCTTTACATTTTTTTAATTTCCAGCGGACGAAGTCGCGAGCGACTACTAGTTATTTTATAAATTTGTATGTAAAATCTATTTAATATTTACCTGTATAATACAACCATCATGTAAGCGATAACAGCGACGCTTATAGTACACAATATAGCAAGAAGTAAGATTTCCATAGGCGTTGTAGGGTAGATAGGCAAATCCGTCGCCTTACCCCATTGGTACGCCTGACTTTTTGTTTCCGCTGGCTCGAAATCTATAAAAAGAAAAATAATATATGTTAAATAAAGAGAAACAAAAATGTATAAAATTAATCAGCAGTTTCTTTTAAATTATTTCGATGGCAGATGCAATATGAAAAAATAACATTGACTACCGCTCCCAAAGTCGTTAAGTCACTCAGTGTAGATTATCAGAGACATCTACCGTTTCATCAACTGTTTCATTTACTTAAAACAACTAAACGCGAAGCATTGGTATTTACAATAATTTCTACTACTTTTAAGCATAAGGGCCTGTCCCAACACAGGCTGATAAAGGCTTAGATAGCTTAAAAATGACGTCACTGTCAGATAAGGAAACAAAATCCGATATTCCCTTCACATATTTTACATATTGGATTATTATCAGACAATTTACAATTTGGTGCGACAAGCCCTAAATATAATTTTAGGGAACGTGTCCTAATTATGCGGTGAGCTGTGAGCGACTAAAAAATAACGGGTGAGAGAGAGAGAGAGAGAGAGCACCCGTGCGAAAGACAGCGTATTGTACACGCAAGGACTCCTACTAATTTAATTAGTTTTCGCCAGAGACTCCGTGCTCATAGAATTAAAAAAACACAAGTATGTAGCCTACATGTTATTCCAGACTATGCTCTACATTTATGCTAAATTTAGTCGAGAGGCGTTAAGTAGTTTAGGCTACAAACTCTTAAGAAATATCTTTCCATCTATCCATCAAAATTTTCACATTAATAATGGATGGATGGATGTTTGATAGAATGTAGTCTAAACTGCTGAGCGGATCTCGGTGAAAATTGTCATAGATGTAGAGGATAGTCTGAAAGAACACATAGGCTATTTACCACTTTTTTATTTATTTAAGCGCAAAAGGAGTTGCGGGCGAAAGCTAGTTATAAATATAATAAATATTGCAAAAATATACCAGGTAATATATCTATGGGGTCTAAGGCGGCGGCTAAAGCTTGCCATCGGAGCGGCGGGGGCTCCCGTTCGTCTGGGTGGCGAAGCCCCGTCGCCAGTTCGGGGCTCACTCGATGGCTCAGTAGCGTTGGGGGCAAGATTACCGCGTACCTTCCCGCCACTGTCTCATTGTACTGTGACAGTATCGCTGACCAATGCGATGCTGATAGTCTGGAAAATTTAAAAAAGTACATGTAATACTTATAAAGTCACATAACACACACTATATGAATTATTTATTGTTTTTATATCAGTTTTACATATTTTATATTTTTTACATTATTAATTAAAAGATTTTTTTGCAATAATTGAAATCTTACCTATCAAATATCTACAATGTTTTGATGAATACCAAATTTTTCTAACATAAGGAGTATTGAGACTTGATAATAAAACGGAAACATATTTCGCATAATCACAGTATCTTGTAGCCTTATCTCTTACAAGAAAATAATTGACAAAGTAATTAAAACTATACGTCAAAAGAGTAGTACTAGAAAATATTAAAACAGATTTCTCACATACAATTATTATTCTGTTATTAGAGTTTATTTGTAACACGTTGTTAACGTAAAAGAACAATAATTGTTATAACAAAATAATCCATTAAACATTGATTACATACAGTAGGCAAATAATAAACTTTGTTACATAAAACAACTTAATAACAAGTACAAAAAAATAACATACAATAAGTTAAGATTACAATCAATTATGTATTCATTTTTGAACAATAGATAGATTTACTAAAAAAAAGTATTTAATAATTAATTTTAGTTGTTACTAATTAGTAGTTGTTATACTTTAATGACGGTTATGGAAATGAATTGCGAGTCGTAACTACTGAATTATGCATAAGTTAAACGTTAGTTAACGAATCTAGGCATCGTTTGGTATAAAATAAAATCAACAGTTATAATAAGACTTCCTACAGACGACAATGAATCATGCAAGTGATAAACGTTAAGTGGCCGACAGTATCAGTGAGTGAATTGTTATGTTGCCATTTAAAGTATTTCGGATAATGTAAACCTTATCTAAGTTGTCATAAAACACACGTGTGCGGGTTTTTTCTCTCTTTGTAATATAATGTCAAGGTTAGAACTTGTGTTTTTTGCAGTAATTAGTCTGTTTATGTAAACTAAATACGTACGTATAATTGTTTTCTAATTATAAATATTTCCTTTGGACATGTATTATATGGTTGAAAAAGAGTTGTTATTTCATTAGTTTTACTTTAAATTATATTACGGAGTATTTATATTAATAATAAATTAGACTAAAAATACTGGATACTAACTTACCTCGACCAGGGGCGTGAATGTTGTGAATGCTTCAAAAAGATTGTATCATTTGTATCGATAGTTTTACCAACTTCTTCTGTGTCTATCATAGTAGCGAACACTAAAGGACGTCGATCACTTTCATTGTATGTCATATAAACTGCTTGTTTCGCTTTATTTCTTTCATAATCGTGTCTCGCGCTATCAATGTCTTTTTCAGTTGTTATAAAATAATCAACAATGCCAGAATTGTAGACGATCATCGATATCCACACTAACATCCAAACCATGAATGCGCGTTGGAAGAATCGTGTCCGAGCCCACATATTTACTAAACGTATCCTTTTCGGCACTCTATGATCTTGTATACTCGCGTTTGAATTACGTTTAGCAACAACATCGGTCGGACTGTTATGCGCTAATCCATTTAACCTCGGATGAGATTTGGACTTTTTTATCTTCTGCGGCGTAATGTTCTCTTCTTTATAACCATCATTGAATCGCCAATTCAAAACGTTATTAGAGTTGAAGTATTCCTTTAAATGTAACTTGTTGTTTCTCTCCGGGAAACATTCCATACGACGTACATCAATGCCCAGAATCGTCGCAAAAAACACCATTTGTATGAAGTAATCAGATATGAGACTGACAATCATGAATATAGAGAACTCCTGTATAAATGGTACGAAGGTGAAGAAACTGACTGTGAGTATTGTTATTTCAGTGAGTAAATTTTTAGTGATCGACCAGCCTTCTTTACTGAGACCTTGTGCGAGTCGAATTTTAACATCCAGTCGCGAGTCGGTTGACGTCACACTTTTTGTTAGAACAAGAATATTCTCTAGGCCAACGATAATCACTAAGTATGGGAAGATTTCTTTGCCTTGTAGGCTCAATGAAAAACCAAAGTAAAAACATATTCCTATAGACATGGACAAACTGCCGACTACAGTAACCACGGCGCACGCTGCCAAGCCAAACTTTGATCGGATAAATTCTATTTTCCTTACTGAGAAATACACGTAAAGAAACAATCCGAAAAATGTAATCAATAGTGGTATAGGTTCGCGGTAATTGAATTGTCCCGGGTAGTATATTATGGTTACTTCATTGCCACTTATCGGCGCTGAATCTTGATACAACGGATATAATTCTTTAAGTTTATGAGTCAACGAATTGATAAACCTGAAATACAAAGAGTATTTAAAAAAAATTTCTTATTCAAGCGACCGTACCGCAGACGAAGGTGCCTTTGCGAGCGCGTATATATTTAAAATTATAATAAGAATAAGTGACTGTTTATCTTAAAATTATATTACAAAAAAAAATGTAACATCGTTTTTATTTCTATTTCTAATGGAATACTAAATTTATTTGTACCTATTTGTTATTTTTGGTATGATTTGTAAAACATATTTATTTTAACATACAAATGTCCTTATTTTATATTTGTATGATAGAAATATAACAGCAAAACAACGATTGTAATAAGAATATACCCTACAAAATATTATAAACTATTTTCAAATTAAATCAGATTTATTTTCGAATTCTATTTCATGATAGTTCAAAGTCCACGTCTAAATGGAGCGGTATCGAGATAATTGGAGACATTTACTATCGGAAGTCAAAGTCTACTTCAAGTCGCTGCGTCACTAGTTAGTCTATGGATAGATAGATATGAATGTATGAAAAATGTTAATCATTATACTGACCTTTCACTAGCTTCTTGATAGAATATTGTAACAGCGTACTGTAACACGCGAGGGCGGGTTCTTAAGGGATATCGTTTGACGCCAGTATCTCGGAGGTGCATACCAAAAGCCATTTCAGCGATCGATGTTTTACCTTTTTGGAGATTCTGTAAAACAATAAAATTAAAAGAATAAACATTTTATACTGACACGAGTAAAATTAATCAACGTATATAAAAATTATTATAACACTATTGAATATTTTACCTTGAATAAACAGATACATCACTCATACTCTAAATCTCAGAATTCAAGAAAAAACAATGTGTAGTGTTTATACTATAACAATAAAAATAATTCTAAGCATTTTGTTTTTGTTTACACTTCCTTTATGATTAAATAAGTTCATAAATACATAATAGTCTTGACCGTGAATTATTTTTTTTAACGTGTCGATCTTGGTACTCAGAATGCTAATTGTATGAGTTTATTCTGTAAAAACAACTACGTCAAGACCTTGTGCAATACGCAATACGAATATTACCATTTTTTGCGTAAATCTACAAGTGCTAAATATAATATGAATTTTTATTAAGTACTTAATGAACTTCGAAATTCTCGTCTTAATAAAAATTATAATGCAAGCAAAAAGTGTAACTAATTTTATCAACCACAATGTAGGCCCAAACTAGTAGGCAATAGACACCGAGAAATATATAGTTATCTCTGATTTTTAATACAAATGACAGGGAGACCAATATTGTGATGCACTACTATGTTCCTTTACTACCAATATACTGCATAAAAATTAGAAATCTTACTAAAAATATTACCTGATAATTGTATATAGTGTTGATTATATTAGCATCAAGTGAAAATGTTTGTAGATTTTGTTGCCATAAATTAGCAGGTGATAGCAACAAACAGCTGTATTCTGGCATTACTCGTTCCATGCTTGCTTTACTCTCACGTCGTTTTATTCCTTCAATTTGATAGCAATGTTGTAACAGAGAACCTTTGCTGTGAAATTAACACACACACAGAATATTTAGATAACATCCTGACATTTATTGTTTGTTAAAAGTGTTAATCATATTTACATTAGAATTATTGACATTATTTCTTACTGCTATCAATTTCAAAACAGTTTAGGTATAGAATTAGATAAGAAACAGAACGAAATTGAATAATGAAGTCAGACTTCTGGATAATCATATAAAAACATAATAGTAAGTGAATCTAAAATAGATAAAAACTATTAAGAATTATAATATTAATAGCATGCATACTATATTTAAAAAAAAAACATTCGCTACATTTTTACAGCACAGCAGATATATTGCTAAGGCAACTACATAAAACACATTTGGTAAGTAAAATAATGAATTTTGGCAAGCTAGCGGTCAATTTTGTAATTCAATGAAACTAAAATTTAATGGGATAGTAAATACAAAGTATTACAGCTTTATAAATAAACACGGAATAAAATTAAATTTAGGTACAAAAAGAGTATAAACAAATACTAGTACAATTTTTGCTTTTACACTATTTATTCCTAAGTTTAACTTTATACCACATTCATTTGTAAGTCTAAGAGACTTAAATAGGATGAATGAGTCTAATAAAATAGGGTTATATAAAATCTTTATCTACATAAGCTATAGCTACAATTATTCTGGAATATGTTTTTCATATATATCTCAAAATAATGCTATAACATGTGACTTACATATATTAATAGTTCTATATCCTCTTTAATATCTACATTATCGATGGGTGAAAGGCTATTTGCTGCAACCGCCATTTTAGGCTATGACTTACATGTAATATATCCAGAATAGGTGATTTTTTCTGCATCGTTAAAAAACAATGAAGTATGCAGAATTATAGTAATTTTTATCTAAAACCCGTCTGAAAATCTTTCAATTTAAATTATTGTCAGAATTTGTTTTTATGCTTTTTTCTAAAAACTTTAAATGGCTTTCCCGAACATATAACCTAATGGTGCTTAAAACAAATAGCCTTTCACCCATCGATATGTTAACTACAGTAACAAAAGCTACGCTACAAATAATAAAACAAAATACACATTACAAACAACATATTAAAGGAATCACCATTGCATGCGCTGCAAACTCTCTTAACATCTAATTAAAAAATAGCAACAAATACATTTTACTGCAGGATTTCTCTGGCATACATTTGTATTAATATACAGAAACTACAATTTGATTTAAAACAGTACAGCTGTCAAATTCATCATTAATAATTAATTTAATATGCATAAATCTACAAACACTATCTACATAATCAACAAATTTTTATATAATAAATACTTACGTTTCAACATCTTCGTGGTTGCGAATTGTTTCTAATAATCGAAATACTTCTTGCAGTGGACCTCTAAATGCATCCCACATTCTTAAATTATTATTCCAAGGTGAGACACCTACAAAAATTACTTATTATGTGTCGTTCAAGAAATATTTTGCGTAACAATTGCTCAACAAAAAAATAACATATATTTGCATTTTCACTTTTGACTTTTTAGCTCAATGTTTAGCAGTACCAATTGATAATAAAACGAAATTGCCAATAAGGTAAAATATTAGGCAGATTTTACTAGTTAATATATTTAAAATAATTTTTTGTTTTACCTAATCCAAATTAGTTACAGTGTTTACTTACCTGTTTTTAGTATAATTTGCTGTACATAGAATAATGGTTTGTCTTTTGTCCATAAGTAAGGTAGTTTCTGCGTCTCATTATGCACACGGCCTATTTCCAAAATATCTAAAAAATAACATACATAAGAAACATGTCTATAAAATAAATAATGTACAATATAAATTAATTTATCTCTGGGTATGAAAAAGTATTGTTAAAACAAGCATTGTGTGGATTTCTTTGAAGAAAAAATTCTATAACTCATTTAGTGCCTGTTAAATTTATTCATTATTTGCTTGGACATAAGATTGAAAATTTAATAAAACATAGTTTATAAAATTATTTTAATTTCTCACCAGCATAGTGACAATTTTTACTGTGGCAGTTAATTGGGTTTTGAGTATCGTCATGTAGAGGTAAATTGACCACTGTAGGTATGTTTCCTGGTAAAGGCACATTCAGTAGCGGATAACTGTAAACAGAATAGCATATAAAACTGACTCGTTGATGACAGTAACTCTTTATTAAAGTACAATAAACGGTTCTTACCAGCACAATAAAACAACGGAGATGGCGATGGTTATCGCAGTAACAGGATAAGACGAACAGAACAAACCATAAGTATAATATATTTGAGCTACTCTTTCGGGTAGGGTTGCTCCTGCCATAGTTATTGTAGTGTATATATATTTTCTAAATTGCGTGTTTAATTGAAGTAAATCACGAACCCATTGCACTTAAGTTCACAGCACGAATTTTACAGAATAAAGTTACACAAAGTATTTTTAACCGACATTAGACATACTACCTCGTACATGTCTCGAAGTATTAATTACGGTTAATACGGTATAAAACATTATGTATCAACATACCGCTGTTATTCACTATTACATCAGTCATCAAACCAACCACGCAATGTTGACAGAATTACAGTCCCACTGGCGTTTGACATTTCATGACATAAATAATTGCCATTGAACAAAATAAAATTACTCACAGATTAAAAAGTAAAACTCTTTCCATTAATTTGAACTTATTAATTTTTCAAAACGTTACCTAGCATATCCAGAATATTCTACTAAGATGTCAAACAATTTTGTCGTGTTGTACGATCTAATGACTTAAAAAATTATGGATTGACAGCAATACAAATTGACAGTTCGCACATGGCAATACAAATTAAAACTTCTAAAGTTGTATAAAACCTCCTGTAGACGTACACACTTTTGGAAAAACATGTTTTTGTTGTTTACTTTTTTATACTTACGTATGTCCTGATTTAATTTAATACATTGAGGTGTTACCAGATCATTTTAGACATGACAATAACAAATTACAATTATCATTCTTTATCACCCCGTATTTATTTCCTTTTTATTAATCTTATTAAAAGAAACTGAAATAAAAACCATGTTTTTTGTACAGACCACGATAATATATTTTATGACGTATGGTATGTTCATTCCGTCTAGTTTCCAATTTATTGGATTAATTACAATGCAGAGGTAATGTCTTTTGTGACGTCTGCATTTGAATGATCAAAAGCAAGTATGAACAGACAGAATTGTAATATGTGTATATCTAACATATTTACAAAACAGCTAGGGTGAGCCTCGGGGGCTTGCTCTCTGCGTTACTAAATTACATCAAGTCTAGACAGACACTAACGTCTATCGTAACAAAACTATCAACATATAAACATCAAGATGATTATACTCTGACTAGAAATATAAACCATCACCAGCTCACTATTTGTCCCCTCTGAGGGGCTTGGAGCCTCCCCTAAAGTTACGGATGACTAGGCCATAGTCAACAACGCTGGCCAAGTACGGGTTAGTTGTCTTCACACATACTTGTCTCTTCATCCGTCCATTTTAACCGATATGTGTTGGTTGCATCACGATGTTTTCCTTCACCGTAGGAACGTCGGGTAAATTATGTACTTAATAATTTCGAAAAATCGAAAATTACATTAATACATGGCGGGATTCGAACCCAAGATCTGTACATTACAACTCAAGTGCTTAGACCACTAAGCCGCCAACAGTCAACTAGAAATATAAAAACTATGGGAAATATAAAAACATGGAACTAATATATTTAGTAAAAGTCCCAGGCCCTGATTTTTATAGTCTTGGCTAGGCTATAAATTATAACTGAGGCGTTAATTGTAATCTAAGTGGGTTTTTAGTACAGATTACTATATGAGTAATATGCATACAACAATCTCGTTAGTGATCGTTTAACAAATGAATGCTGCAATAAGCTCAGTAGGTTTGTATAGTAAATAACAAATGTGACGTTGTACCTCCAGGTAGCCTGAACATATCTGATTTACAACAGTATGCATTTCGATTCATTACGAACCATCAAAGGGAAACGGTGAGTCGTCCTAAATGTGAATATCTAGTTTTAACTACCTACGAGTATACGACAAATATGAACATAGACAGCTTTGTTTGCACAGGCTTTGAATGTCAAAACATTTTCCGCAATTTGAATACACAAAATTTAATACTTGCTGGTCGGAATCGAATATTGCGTTAGGAAGGTTTTTGATGTAATTAAAACCATACCTTCAATACCTAATATTTCAGCTGGGTTAAACTTTATGTATGCAACGCATAATCTTACTAACATTCAATGCGAAGTTTAGGATGGATGGAGATCGATAGGTGTATCTTAGAATTTGGGAAGAAGTTGTAGAAGGGATCTCGATGAATTTTGGCATAGATGTAGCATAGTCTGCTACGTACTTTTGTTTTTTATTACACGCGGACGGAGTCGCAGGCGAAAGCTAGTACAATAATAAAATAGTCTGGTAGCCTATGCGTCTAGTAGGCCATTCAGTAAAACCCAAACCAATTGAATAACACCCAAACGGATGACGATAACAAGGTAAAATTCTAAAGTACTTATTTATGTTTTGTCCAAATGAGTTAATAAAATGATGTACTAATCTTAACTTAGAAATAAAAATTAAGACGAATTGAGTACCTCCTTCTTTTTATTTGGGAAGTCGGTTAAAAACATGACTTTGCAGTGTTATGTCTTAAAAACTAAATATTTGGTAATTAAAATATAAAATTGCCGAATAATTACAATGCGCTATTACAATAACATCAATAAGCTTTAGGAACGAAGAGAAGATATCAAGAAAATTAATGAAAACCCCTACAGAAATGTAGAAACGTTTAAAGCGTTTTAAGTTTAGACAAATTAGTACTTAGCGAGGGACGTCTTTGGGAACAACACTTGAGTGTAATATTAAAATCCAAACTGTTTTGTGAGAATAAGACGAGGCTGCGAAGGCTCAGTAAGCGCCTTATCGCGAATGTTTCTCTGCGGAAACGCCGCGGCCACTTGCAATCGTCTTACGATAAAGAAATTCTTAGAGTAGCCACTATATTTATTACTTAAATTACACTATATTTATATACTTAATTTCTAGAAATAGGTCTGTACAACACACCATCAAAACTCAGGAGGGGGGGTAGGCAGATTATTTGAATTACACATTATATTATTATAATATAATATCGTGTTAATAAAAATAAAGAATAAAGAATTTATTTTAGTTAATAAAAATAAAGAGTGTGGATTATGAAATCATCAACACAAATCAAGAACTTCAACTAACATTTGTTAACAAAATATTTGTATTATTATGAGGCGAAAACATTAAGATACATACATTTAAGTGAAATTTAAATGTTAATATTTTTTTCAGATACTCAATGGTTTTCTATGTTCTGGCTACTCACTTTTTAACAGCGTTAATAACGGTGGAATTAAAGCGCGAGAGGCCGCCGAGGACGATTTAATTAAACCTTAACGAAGATCCCTCCCCTCCCGCCGCCTTTACCTGTTCACTGTTCCGTTTCATTTTTGAATCTATTTCCACTAAACATTAAATAAACAGCTAAATTGCTAAGTACATACTTTATTACCTGAAAGCCATTCTCATTTGAAACAAACATATTGTTAAAATACAGGTTTTAGAAAAAAAAAAACATATATTGCAAACTTTTGCTAATTACTTATTGGTAACTAAAATTAAATTAATTTAACAAATTTTTTCTATTTTTTGAACGTTCGTTTGTAACATATTGTGCATGACAAATCAACACTTGTAATTGTTAAAAAACTATTCCCAAGTTAGATACTATTATACATATCACATAAATTCTAAAATGTTATGAATACTACGATATCTTAATAGGGTTAGGGTTGAAATCATGTAACACACCTCTCTTTCATCTCATAGATTAAATATACCAACAAAGTTAGCTACTATACATTTTGAATGGCAACACTTTATACTGCAAAATATTGTACCATTTATGCACTGACATGATTATGAATTAACGTTAAACACGTGTTAGTTTGTGGTCAAATGATTTTCAACGTTAACCCTCGTAACGTGAGCAGTGACTCAGATGGTCGCACTGACGTATAATTGCTTACATTTGACGCCGGTCTGCGTCACTGATAGCCAGCGCCTGATCCCCCGTGATTTACGGCCTCCCAGTCCGCTAATGTGCACACAGCCTTACCGCAAGATGCGAAACCCGTATACGCAGCTCTATATTATTAAACTAGACTACTAAACAATATCCAGTTTTACTAGATTAGATTAAAAAGATACGTAAATTGAACTGTATCCTAATTTCTTCCGTACAGCAAATAGTCATTAGAATTTAATATATGAATTTGGAAGACAATTTAGTAAACATATTTTTATATGATACGCTGGTATTTTGCTTGCCATCCTTTTTCTTTTTTGTTCTTTTTTGTTTTTCGTTTTGTTACAAAGTTGCACACAAACTGTACCGTTAGACTTTAGAGATGTTGGAAAAAAAATTGATTCAACGTTTTCATTAAGGTGAGAGACTTGTTCATTTGCAAAATGATAAATATGGCATAAATTATTTCATTTAATATTCAATTTCGTTCTTTCGCCGCTGCCTCTGATATTATGAGAGAGCAGACACTTCGTTGTCGACACCCTTTTATATTTTTTTATCCGTAACGATACTGTTTGCCTTCAGACACTTAATTTTGAGTTCAAACATAGGGGGAGATTCGTTCAAAAGAACACTTGACAAATCCAAAGTGTGCACCTGAGGTTATAATTCTCTAATATATTGGTACATCTGTGATCAAATATGAATATAACTAACTTGTCATAAAACATACTAATACAATTACATAAGTCTTCAAGACACAATAATAATGCCATAGCTGAATTAGTGAAATTTTCTTATTCAATTCAAAAGCGGCTCATTCGAAACTTTATTTCTAATTATCCATTCGCTGCTTTAACACTTAAATAAAAAACAAGTCAACGATTTCCCTAAACTTTTAGTAATGTGTATTTATTGTTAGATTTTCCACTTCGCGTACACTTAATAAAGCTTTGTACGTTGGTCCTTAAGTCTGTCGTGTCAACAACGGATAGTTTGCGAAATTTACGATGTGTTATATTATAATTTAGTGTCGCGAGGCAGCAGTAAAGTTGGGCTTAAAAGATCAAGGAGGATGCCGATCATAGCCATAGAAAGGCGGCGCCGATGGTAACGCGTCTTTGTCCTTTAGCGCGCTTTCATTGACATAACAGAAGGTGAATAACACACAAAATAAACTTTTTTAATAGGAATATTTTCCAACATTCATTTAAAATTGACAGTAATTGGGCCTCTTTTATGCTAGTACAATTGTTTTGTCTAATATCCTATTACACTCAAAACAATATCCAATCTAGGTCATTCATTTAATAAGTTTAATAAACTTGATACTTATTTATTTCAATTTAAAGGCGCACACAATATTAAACATCTAATAATTACACTTACCTTTTGGTAGGCGCTTCAAAATTTGTGCGACAAAGCCGTTACCGCCGTCGCTAGACATTTTTATGAAATTTAAAAAGTTCCTGCCGCCGGCGAGCCGGGGAAAAAATGCGATTAAATATGTTTTGTTCAAGAGCAAGACATTAAAGAGATGTTAAGGGTGTGATAATAAGGGCGTTGATAAGCGTTTATTAGCCGGGCGGGCGCGGCCCGGCGGCCGGGCAGGCTCAATAACACCACAGGACCGTTATCTGGGGGGAGCTAAATCATTTTAACGTAGTTTCGAGGTGCGACTCCTTTAAGAAAAATGCTACGTTACAACGCTTATTTGGATTTTAAATTGCTGCTCGCTCGTCGAGACAATCGCCGAGAGTCGAGCTGGTCCCCTTTTGTTTTCATCTTAACAATACTTTTTAATTTCCCAAACTTTCTGTCAAGGGTGACTGTACTTTGATTGTTTTAACATTTTGACCGCTTATTTTTTACCCTTGGCGACAATGCGCTTTTTTCTACCGTTTTAGCTTTGGTTAAGCTATTTTGTTTAAAAGCAAAGAAGATGGTGACTCCAAGAAATATATCCTTTTGTAACCTTCCTAATGCTGTTTGTTATACAGTTTATGAAGTAATAAGTTCTATAGTGAGCATTCAAAGCCGACATTTTTTTATATAATGGATAATTTTTGTCTGAGACATTAGGCCTAATTGAACTACCAGACTTTATTGATCTACAATCTCAATGGAAAAAGTATTATTATTAAAGAGATGATATATTTATTTTTTGGGATAAGATACATTACACAGCAAACAATTACAAACATAGAAAACAAATTATGAATACAAAAAAAATATCAATCATACGCTGACAACAAGATTTAAGTATCAAGAAAGCTATTGTCGGGGGAGGATTGAAGACTGCGGGGTGTGAAACGGGGAGAGGGGACAGAGGAGCTATTGGAGTGTTAAGTTGTGGTGCAAATCCCTCGCGGTGCGGTCACAGGTGCGTTCTGCGGGCCGGCTTAGCGCCCTGAACCGCACTATTGATGCTGCCGTTTGCGCTACAATGCGTACCGAAGATTTACACGCAGTCATGATAACGCCCATCATTAGGACATTTGTCATTAATAATTGAATTAACTAGTTATATTAGGATGATTATGATAAGCAATACGTAAACTTAAATGCTAAAAACTTAATGAATTATAGCACACACGGTACCTTTTTGGCTCTAATGTCGCCTTGTTTATCAATTACAGCTTTGACTTATAGTTACTTTAAATAGTTTGAATTGATAAAGCATTTATACTAAAAAGTATACATATTTAAAAGGTCAATTAGTATTCAAAAACATAGTTATTACAATTCTTTTATTTATTCTTATTAGCACAAACAGATAGAAGTTTAATATGGAAGATCAACCGTCCCTCTGTTTCAACATAAATATAACTCGAGTCTCACTGAGCCTGGGGTCGTAAAACATGTCGGGTGCAATTAGTGATCTAAAATTTCAATTTGATTGGTGTAATTGCACCTCTTTACAGGAGCCGCGCCGCCACAGTTGTTATAAAGCGTTTCTAATTTAATATCATTTGCATAAACGTGACCTGAGCATCGCCGGATTGGAAATACCTCAGTGAAGTACCATCATTATAACAACTTCTAATTTAATTATTCTGAGTTTTTTTTTGATACAGATAAAGTTTACTGCTATTTAGTTTTTACGATATAATTAATGAAATTCTGAGTAAGTAAGTAATTTAAGTATAAAAAGATACTTATTAAGTGATGATAAATTTTTGTTATTTTAAATTAAAATACTTGACATAAATTTTACATTTATATTATTTACGGTTGCACTCAGAGTTATAGTGGTCATTCAGACCGACTCTTAGTGTAGATTTAGTAAAAGAATTCTACTCGAAGTAAGGACTTAGTTATTGGCCAATTTACGGCTGTAATTGCCGCAATTAGACTATTTTAAAATATAGTACTTGCTCTTAAATTAATTGTTAAAAGTGTGTGCAGGCAGACGGCCGGCTATGGTGATGACGGGGCCAGCAGGGGGTATGTGGGGAGCAGTGCCAGGGGGAGGGGGTAGGTAGCCCGCACACCCCTGTCACAGATACAAATCGCGCGGATTTACGCGCACTCCAGCCCCACTGGAATTTATCCGGCGCTTCTATTTACGTATCCTTTTATTTGTTTCGCTCCTATTAGTCCCGATAGAGAATTTTTATGTTTGCATGCCCCCGGCGCCTGCCCTCGTAAAGCGGCGACTTGTGAACGCTTTAGAGCGGCGATAACACAATTTTCAAGCTAGCGATATCCGTTTATCGGATTATAGAGCAATAACTTATCGTCCTGAATCTAGTAAATATTTTCGTTTGCATTCGCACGGCTCAACGTGAATAATTACGGCCGTTTGTTGTTTCGAATCCAGGTGCGTTGACAGAGTAATCCCCTTAGAGCCGGGTCAGGTAATGAGTCGCGTTTACCGCCTCCTGCGGGTACTATCGCTGATTTGATAGTGGCTAGTAACATCACTACCAGATACTGCGATCTGTAAATATTGTACCCTGTAGCCTGTATCAATGAATACAGAAACATTTAAAGGATGATAAAATGTAGAAAGTTGACTACAGAAGGTTACACAACGAAGTAACGATTTCGTAGAGCTACGACGTGCGTAGCGAGCTACGTGTATTGTTAAAAACAGGGGTTTAAATAATATTGGTGTATGGTTTTCTTTATGTAGTATATTTATTACAATAAATTTGCTTCACAATTAACAGTATACACTGATCATAATGTGGTTGACAAGGTACAAAGGTTTTTTCTCATATTAGTCATTTTAAAACTGATGTAGTCAAGTTAATGTTTTTTGAGTCCAAATAGTTATTTAGATTCATGTTTTTTTTATAATAAAAGGGGGCAAACGAGCGGCGTGAACACCAAGGTGGTCAACGACGCCCATGGACATCCGCAAAATATTATTATATCATTATAGTATTCACCGTATTTTCGCTCTTTAGAGGTCTAGCAATATCTGCCTATAGTGGTAATTTTGATTTACTATTTAATAATACTAAAATCAATTATAAATAGTGAATTGAACAATTGTATATATGTAATAAGCGTCAATATACACGTATATTAGAATTTATTTATTGCGATAAAGGGAGAGAGGATGAACGGGAATCCGGCGGGCAAACATTTAAATTAATGTAATAAAGAGGCGTGTAATGCATGGCTTTCGCGGATCGGGGGATTAGCGCGGCTAAAACGTAGTCGCTTGGATTTTGTCGCGGTTTAAATGCTTACTCGAATGTATTAACAGTGTGTATACCTATTCGCAAATATTTAGGAATATGTCCCAGGAGATAAGATTATTTAGTATTAAAAAGTAACAAATATTGAAATTAGTAAGACATAACTCCGATACCTACTTTTTGATAATCAAACTAGTTTTATAATTACGTTTATTCTTGATTTTCTTAAGGCTTATTTAATTTGTAAACTTCACCGAATACTTTGACAATAGTAGCTAAAAAAGTAGGTTTTTATCCAAATTAGAGGTCAAAGGCTTGTTAAATAAAAAAAAAAGTTGTTATAAATATCGTTTAAGTATACCTATCGTTATAAAACTAGAATTGTAAGCGTAGCAATGTTCAATAAGCGATCGGATGGGAATCGACTAATTACGTTTGTGTCGGCATAAATCGGGCCTCTGTCGACGGAGCTTAACTGCCGGTTAAGCCAACCGCCTGATAATGGGGTTAACATGTCCACAACACTTAAAACTCTCCTCTTGTATTATTTTGTAGCCGCTCTTTTGTTACATATTTATAGTTTTATCTAATCTATTCTCATGTTATTAACTAGTATTTTTGTACAATGGTTAAATTTATATGTTTCTAATGACATATACATGTATACTATTATAATAAAGCGTTAACACACACTTCTTTGTTGCCTAAGATGTCAACAATTACAGCATATTTTTAAATAATTCTTTGTTTAATAAAAAAACCCTATACTTACGTCACGCTTTAGGCTCTATGTTTTCACGCCATTAAACTTAGGGGGTAAATATTTTGGACAAAAACCGTAATGTGGGAAAAAGACCATAAGTTGCAGCCAACATCAAGGAAACAAGGTTGCCATGGTTTGTCATAATGTCATGTCATTTTGACATTTGCAATTGATAATTTGATACATGTAAACAATATTACAAAATTTTCATAATTTTACGCGTATGAAGTCGCACGGGAATAGTTAGTATAATCTAAATACGTATTAAAGTTTGTCAAGGTGTTTGTCATATAACTATATGCAAAAACTTAAATAATCCTTGCCTCTGTTTCGCACAAATAAAAAAAGTAAGTCAAGGACCTAACAATGACATACTTGAGAAGTATGGAGACTATTTTTTTTACTTTTCTATATTTCTATATTTATATTATAAAGAGGAAAGATTTGTATTATTGTATATATTGAAATAACTCTAAAAGTACTGAAGCGATTTCTAAAATTCTTTGACCATTACAAAGCTACGTTATCAGTGAGTAATATAGGCTACATTTCTTTATAATTTCTGGCGGATGAAGTCGCGATATTAAATAAAATGACATTAATACATTAGGCAGGTAACATGTGTCGAAGTCGCGAGGCCAAATGCGACTTCTACCGACGCGCGTGACGAGCCGTCGCGTTATTATGAAAGTTTCTCGCCGCGCCGTGGGACCCATACGTGATCGAGAAAAATATGAGTTTGTGTAACAAAAACCAAAATTACATATAACATTTATATCCGGTTTTCATCACCATTAAAAATTTCTAAAATCGGCTAAAATGTATAACCCAAGATCAATAAACGAACTTTCTAAAACTGTATACTAATCACACTATTTGACCTTCACATTCTTACTAATTCTTACACATAGCAAAAGTAGCAATTTCACTTATAACAACTGCCAAAATACATCAATATATACGTTAAAAGGAAAAAATAACATACATCATATCGGTCTCATATGTTCTGAGGGTCAAATAAAACATTCCAATCACGTTGACTCTCATGTTTTACAAACCGATACGACCTGGGCTTTACGCGTAGCTCCAATAAATGCCAATCAATTGTAACACTTAAATCCAAATAGAAAAGGCACACTTCAACATGGCAAAACAACGTCCGCTACACATGACAATGCAATCAGCGGTGACCGGGCAGGATTTGGTTCATACATGAGCGGATTTGCGGGATGAATAAGTTTCGACCCCACAAAATAACATAGACGCCTTATATTACGTTACGCCTTCCATAAGTACGTTTGCAAAATTCTTTCAACCTTTAACAGCCGTAATAAACGTTCAGACGATGAAATTATTTTCTTGTTGAGCACAAAGATTTTGTATTATTGGTTCTTTTGTAGATCGTCTTATGTTATTAAATTCGTAACGACAAACATTTTACAATATAGAAAATGCCTTGTTATTTAGTTTCTCGATTTTTTTTATAAGGCAATAGGTCAAACAACGTATGATTGATATAGGAGAAATGTTACGTTCGAATCGCTTCGCTCCGGATGTAGTCTACGGCCGGAGATCGGGGATGAAAACGATGGTAAACCGCGACTTTGCTCTAGAATGGGCTTTTTGATTGTTCGTAGAGCGCGCGGACGGGCGACGGGGAAGGGCGGCGCTGCAGGTCGGAGGGCGGGGGGAAGCGGGGCCACTGATTAATGTCGCCGATCTAATATTCTGACAGGTGCGGTTGTGCCACCAGCTAATGCCGTTGCTAGCATTGCAACGTTTTCAATTTTACATGGAGAAGGCTTCTTTCATCTTTCGATATCAAACCAGTAATATATTAATTGTGCTTTTGGTATATATATACTTCTATTTTGTGTCTCTTTAAAGATCTAAGAATACATAGAAATATTTTAGATTGGAAAACCTAGTATAGAGCTCAGATACTACGAGAACGCTAACTCATCTTATATAAATTGACCGACACATTTTTAGCATCTTAATGCTATTTACCCTTCCTTCAAAATTCGACAGAAATTTCTTACGTTCACGTCGTCAATAAATAACATATTCGCGCGACTGACAGCTGTTACTAATCTGTCGGTCCGTACCCTGCCGGCGTTAGTTGCTCCCGCGTCGAACTAAAATTTTCTCTCCGCGAAACTTTGGAAACACCATTAAGTCAATCTGGCCGTTTTACAGATGTTAGCTGGATATTAGCAGCGGTGCGCGCACTCCCGACCACAGATTTCGCGTCTCCTTTCACACAACACGTATATTAAAGGACTACCAAAACTAACATAATAGAGATTTTAATACCGACATAAACAAGAAAATTCAAACAAGTTAATCATATCAGAATATTATTGTAAATGCGAAAGTTTAGATGGATGGATTTTTGTTTGCCTAAACAGCGAAACGGATTTCGATGAAATTTGGTATAGTTGTAGAGGATAGTGTGGAAGAACATAGACTATTCACTTTTGTGTTTTTTTAAATCCACGGGGACGGATTTGCCGGCGTAAGCTAGTAATGAAGAAAATAAAAAAGAGTCTCAGTTATAACAAAAATGAAAATTCTCGATACATCTGTCATGACATCCAAAAGAATTTTCAAGCGTTTAATAAAATTTATTGTGCAGATTGTATAGGTCTAGGTTATACTAATACACGTTTATTTTTCTAAAATCTTTTCTTAAAACTCAGTTATCATTTCAAAATGAAATAAATTGGTCAATAAAGGTCGGCAAATCAAGGATGCATCGCATCGTACACCCCTTGGTTATTAATCACTCTTAGCCTCGCTCGTATTAAAACGCGCTAAATAGGGTCGAATATGAAGCATAAATTACAAAATAGTTTTACATTTGACATACACATAGACACAACAAGAAAATTGCGCTTTAATGACACTAATTTTTCAATTAATGGTACACAACTTACTGAGAACTTGTTATATTCATAAAACAGATAACTAATAATAAGAAAATCGTTAATAACTAAATATTTTGTGTACATTTAAAATATTTCTCTGAAACAGTATTTTCAATGCAACATTTTTATTGAACGACCTCTACGAATATAGTTTTCGATTCTTTCCACGCTTCGCTCGTCAACAGCTCACTTATTTACGAGATTCGCACCCTAACGACTTCTGAAGGTTCCTCATGTATCTCGTTTTTATTATTTTTGTATGAAAAAATCAGTTACACATTAAATTATTTGTATGTACTATTAATTTAAATGAAACATTTATGTCTAGCTAATTTTAAGAAAAAATTTGAGAAAAGCTGTCGTATTTGAGTACGCAGTTGTGAGTTTAACCGTAGATGTCGCGGTTCGTAGCGGCGCGGCGCGGCGCGGCGTAGCGTTGTAGCCCGCACCAGCTGCGCTCAAATTGCTTACACTCGATAATGGCGTTTTCAATTTGCGTAGATTTCAAACGATAGATACGACCAGACGGTTAGTCGCCCTGTAATATTATTTTTCTCAGTCCTTCCATTTTATATTAATTTTAATCCATAAACAATATTCACATTCAATCGTTTTAATATATTTTTATAGAATACATAGCAGTTGGTTGAGTAATTTATTTTAGATAAACTCTTCTGTTTTGTACTTCTTTATAACAACTAATATATTTTTTTTGAATAATGTGTATACTCTTATTACTTTAATATTACTTAATAAGGTCTAAAAATACGGATTAGCTTATTAATACAGATGATATAAAAATACATGCCGACAAAAAATGACACAAAGAAAGTAAACATACATAGTGTAGTAGGACGCCGATGCCGATGCCGATGCCGATGCCGATGCCGACGCCGACGCAGACGGTGACGGTAACATTTTCGTGTAAAACACGGTGATAGGGATAATCCGAGCGCGACATAACAGAGATTGTATTACAGCAATAAGTCCGCTTCGGAGCTCGATAAACGGGAGCTTAATCCGGAGCGAGATTTTTTCACACGTCCCCAGCGATCCGGGCGCGGGTGCCTTCGGGAAAACTAATAAAGAAACCATCTTGCAGTCAGCTCAAGCTTGAAATGTATTTTTTATATAATTTACCGCGGATTGATTGCTCGACACGCAACTGAAACTTTCTCATTTTCTACATTCATATAAATATACCTTAGCACGTATTTATTCGAGGGTCGGCGTAAAATAAGTTTCATTTGCGTCAACTACAACGTTATGTGTATGTACCCAACAATTTATACACAGATATGGTTAAAATTACAATGTCAGAGTTGTAAATAGGCGGGCGACGTGTCGAGTGTCGACGTGACGCCGGCCGGCGGTCACGCACTAATTACGCCATCACGTGGCGTCCGCACAAAACACGTCGTCACACCCAGAACTAGGCTCGACGGGGAGATCAAATATCGATAATTTGCATTAAACATTGTTTAAGTATCGATATTGCACCCCGTTATCTTGTGGCGCTTTCTAATTCAAGAGACAACCTGCACTAAATCTGTCCTACACCTAGAACCATCACGTCATCAATGCACCTATTTGCTTTCGATTCGTAGTTGCAATTGATTAGAGCCCTTCACTAAAGTAAACAATACTACATTGAGCATAGACAAATTGTAACATCCTTTAGGATGTATAACGATTGATAATATATTGAATTGTATCAATCAGAAGGTTTGTCTGACAAGTTGGTTTATTTCAATAATTATTTAAACATTGATTACTGTACGATACAATTATTGTCAGTAATAATATTGTAAAATTGTATGCATTTAAATTAAATTTTGCTAGAGTTGATAACGTCACTATGGACGCGGTCAGTAGCGGCTGTCGTCGGTGACAGGGCGGCCGCGGCTGCAAAAAGCCGAGCAAAACGCGTCGCAGTGTGTCGCACCGCGCCGCGCCGCGCCACACTGCACGGTATACCGCAAACTGCATCCGACGCACTCACCACACTTGTTCTACAAATTACTTTAATTTATTCCACACTATCACAACTGTCCCAACACACCTTGTCTTCTCATTTCATATGGATGTAAATTGTTTTTTTTTGTCTTTCAACATTAGAGTTTACAAAAATATTAAACGTTCAAGTACAGCTACATATCTTTACATCATAATTATTTTATTTTCGTAATGCGGAATTAAAAGTGTAATAAATTGTAATAAATGTCAAAGTATTTTTCAATTACCATTTGAAATAAATATACAATACTGCAAAGTCAAATACCGATCTCACCGAGCTAAATGCGTGTAGGCCGAGGAGGGGCGAAGAACCTTATTCTTTGTATGGGATACGGACAGAGGGGAAGCAGTCAACATCGCTTTGAGTCTCACTTCAAATAGAATTACAGTTGGCGTGAACGAGCGCCTCAAAACCTTTACCGATGAGACTGTGTTTTTATTTGATAGCACTTGTACGTTGGTAATTACAGACAGAGCGCTCGCTCGCAGCGTTCATTTTATTTTACGAAGCTTTGCTTTCTCTTCTGTATATGGAGGGAATTACGCTCTCTTTCACAAGCTGGTTAAAGCCACAGTCAATTTTAAAATAGTTATACGTAACAGGCGCACCCCACTGTCACTTTGTTTAATATTAAATGACAAATTAGTACTTACCTCGTAACCATCTCTTCTTTTTCCTTCCCTCAGATTGTCGAGAAATATTGTTTGATGTTCAAACTGAATAAATAACATCTAAGCTTACATATAATTAATCTATTAACGATTTTGTTGCGAACTCTTTTAACCACATGATCGGGTCGATGAATTTAAAAAATAACCTACAACGACGACTTAAGTATGCTTTTACTTCAATCTTATCAGAACGTTAAAACCGGTCTACTGCATGTCATATATGATTCTAATTCAATAAGCATAACTGTTTGCTTACGTCGTGATTAATTCGAAACAATCCCAGAGCGGAAACGTGTCGGCAAAGCTGGCTGATTCAATTATGTCACGTTACGGGCACAGTTCGGTGAGGCGAGGAGTCGGGGAAAAACGGGAAAAATGTCAGCAATAGATCGCGCTGATAAGTGGATGACTTCTCGCATGGCTTGCACTCAAAGGGACGGCCGGCGAGGCGGCAAGCGCGGTCCGGTGACGCCATCTACCCACCCTCTTTATCACTAACACCGTGTCAAAATATACCAAAAGAATTTAATTATACCATTTATATTTTACAAAAATAAACCGTCCAAAGAGCATAGCAATAACAGTTAATTTTTTACAGTAAAACTGACTTGATTATATAAGTATAAATTCGATTAAAAAACTTGCTATTACAAAGATTTCCAATATTACTATCTACCCTAATTCACACATAAAAAAAGTAATACTTTTGCTAAAAAAGCTTTGCTTAAGGTGAACATTACACTTGATTACGACAGCCGTTAAAGCGAGCGAATATCATGTTTTAAGGTCCCATACGATCTCGCGCTGTAACATCGACTTAACCCAGCGGCAATAAAGCAAATCCTTCCCAAATTGCGTGTCGGTTCACACGTCCGACCGATACCTCGTATGTCGATATTTTAAAAGAACGCCGCGAAAAGAGATAGGAGAGTTAGGACTTAGTATCCATTTGCCGAAATTGGCCTCGTTCGAGATAACAACAAGTTTTCGCACCCTCGCCACTAAATGTGCAATTCATACGTGTGTAAACATAAAATGGGGTACACAAAAATGAACTTTGTTTTTCGTTGAAACGATTTGTTTTCGCATCGCAAGTGGAGAAGTTAGCATATGTCACCGAAGATGCGTTGTGTTATCAGATTATGTCCAAATTTAGGTGGAGTTTTGGAATTTTATGTGTAAAAAAATTCAAATAAGCATATCTGTAGATTTTAAGAACAACTTACTAATCAAAAGCACTCTTTATTTCTTTGAAAAGTTTATTTACAAAAAAGAAAGGATAGTTAAGAAAATGGTAGTATTTTTTTAGAAAATTTTTAATGGTGTTTTTCGTTAAGCGTATTGAAAACACACGTTACATCGTATATGAATGTAAGTAAGCAATGTAGTAGAAAGGTAAAAGATTTTCATTTGAGTCTGCATGTGATTACACGCGCGAACGGGCAAAGAAAATAAGCCCGACCCGAGGGTCTTGTGCATTCCTTCACAGTTATTACATCGGGCATAACACGAGATACAAAAGACTTTTATTTTCACAAATGAATTTCCACATGCCGTGTCTGCTTTTATTCAACAAGATATAGGTATCTATGAATTAATATAGTTAAGAAAATATTTGAACGCACTAGCTAATAATTTGTCCTACGGTGTGGCAGGTAAAATGAAAAAGAACATGTAAAACGAGCTTTTGCTCCACACTACGTCCATGTGGATATAAAAAAAAAAGTCCTAAAAAAGTCCTAAAAAAGGCTTTGTAACTCAGTGTTGAGGTTGCAGTTGCAATTGCGAAAACATATTGTTTCTTATAAAAAAAAGAGAGATGTTTTTGGAAATGCAAGATCATACTCTTACTTTAATCGCCAAAAAGTCATTTTATAACTTCGGTTTTTCCATTTTATTATTATATGTATTTTCTTCTGAATCGACAAGAGATCAGATTTATTAGTATTTCAACATTTATGACGGACCTAAAATATATTTCTCAAATATTACAATTGAAACGTATAAAAAAAGTAACAGGACATCTTGGAATAATACTTATTTCGTTCATAACCCCCAGACGATCC
Source organism: Papilio polytes (assembly GCF_000836215.1). Classification (NCBI taxonomy): domain Eukaryota; kingdom Metazoa; phylum Arthropoda; class Insecta; order Lepidoptera; family Papilionidae; genus Papilio; species Papilio polytes. Next base: position 1,062,669 of record NW_013528493.1, read on the forward strand.
CGATCTTATAACTGTCATCTTGTCAAACTATAGTAAGAAGCAAAGCCCCGCATTTCCATGCAGCGATATTTTACGGCTCACCAGAGAAAATAAATAACAACGATCATATAAAACATTTTCCGAACCTTTTGATATCAGTGGAATTTACATATCAACCGTTGACAGAAAAAATCCCTAACACGAGTTAATAGTGGTGTCGGGGTGGAAATATATCCGTTTGTTTATAAGATGACTCAAGAATTTTATCACTTTGTTGTTAACATTTGGACATTTTTATGATAATACATATATCTACTATGTTATATAGATAATTTAAGACAAACGCTATTAACAGAAAAAAAAATCCCATTTTCTTTTATTAGATATTTTTGTTCTATTTACATTTCATTAAACAGATTTTCAATCCACACTCTGTCATTATTTGTCCGTAGACTTATGAGCAAGAATATTTGTATTGTATCTAGAAGCAACAGAGTTGTGTGTAGCTAAAGTTGATTTGAAAGGATATTAAGAAGCGTCCGACAAGAACAATAATTTGACCTAGGTCCTGAAAATCCTCTGAAAAATTTACTATCTTTTGTCTATCTATGTCTACCCATATTAAAACATTAGGAAAACACAGTATACAATTTCTATAGAAACTTTATGTATACCCTATGTAACCAGAGACATTTAAGAAATATATAGACTAGACTTAGTGAACAACATGTTTTCAACGGTAACTTTTTTGAAAGTTTATTGTCGAGTTTAGTACACCACCTCACGTCCTTGTATTGACATGTTATAAAATATTTTAAAAAATTATAATAAGCTTCATCTTTTGTCTACACATATAATAAAATTGGAGTGTATATTTGTAATAACAAAAGAAAAATTCCAGATTTCGAGAAGATGATATATTTTCGTCGTAGATAACGAAAATCGTACTTAATATTTTTGTCTGTTTGTCTGTTCACAAGCCGCGTTTGACTGGACTTTCACTGAAGTGAGGTTAGTGTAGTATAATTGACAGGAATATTATACATAGACGGGCATATTACAGGCTACTTTTTTATTTTAATATTGCGGGGACGAAGTCGCGAACAACAGCGAGTTATAAAATAAACTAAATAGTGTCACAAAATATATTTAATTTAGTGATATTCATTTAAATACAAAAAATTATATTATCACATGTGTTTTTGAGGACCTATTAATAGATAGCGTTGGTGAGGATCATGTGAAAAATGGTCTCAAGTCAATTGTCAACTATGCTCACTCTATATGTTTTTGTATCTCTTTGACTGTAACAGACCAGAATTACAGACCATTTTGATAGACACATTTCTCAATGCCCAGTGTCTGAGACATTTGATATGACACATGTCGGCAACTTCCATCAACATATCGAATGGAACAAGCAAGGATAACTCAAATGCGGTTAGGTCCATCTAAACATACATACCTACATATGATACATGATCTACAACTACTGTTAGTCTTATTAATTACTAAGTATATGTATTTTTAACTCCATAAAAATTACAATCAAAAAAGTGAAAAAGCTATTTACCCTGATCTACTTATATAATGCTGTCTTGAATTTTTTTTATAGATTAAATGATTTTTATTGACAGCTGAGTCTAAGTAATCTTTTTCGGCATTTATCGCCAATATCTGTATTTTGCTATCCATATTCCATACAACTGTGATCAAGACTTGTAGCGAATGCCATATGTAAGATGGGTTATAAGCCTTTATACTGATCTAAGAACGCAGATAAACCGTGCGGTTTTCGCTGTCTGTCCTTGGCGTTATTTCCTACTAGTACGACTTAGGGTCGTTCAAGGGGCGAGCCTACAATTTCCTTAAAGGCTGGCAACGTATCTGTAGTTCCTCTGGTGTTGCGGATGTCCATGGGGGTCGTTGACCACCTCTGTGTTCCCGCAGATCGTTTACCGCCGTTTCTTATAAAAAAAACTGTAAAAATAGATAAGTCATTGCTTGTAAACGACTATTTTTGCTTCGTTTCGACTTAAAAGAGCCTGTTTATGTTGCTGATAGCTAATTATATCTAGGATTTGTTAGAATCCTCACCACCTTGACGAACCAAAACCGTAAGCGCCAGAATGGCGAAAATCTGATATACACAAAATACCACGTTTCAGGTTGTTCATAGAGATCAGTTAAGGCAATGCTTGCAATCTTTATAATTGACTAGCTTTCGCTCGTGACTCTTGGAACGTGAAACTATAAAAAAAGTAAGTAGCCCAGACTACCCTTTACATATACGGCAAATTTCATAGATATCCGTTCAGCAATTTAAGCTGCAAACTCTAATAAACATCTATCTATTTAATCTTTCGCATTTATATTAGTAAGATTAATTTAAAAATATGCCTGAAATAGTGAAGGTACATAATATTCCGATATTTTGGAATAGTTATACAGTTATTTCATAAAGATAATTAAAGTAGAGGCAAGAGATATGTGCGAGCACCTTGATGGATGGAAATTCGTGATCTCTACCTATCTCTCCGTAACCTGGGGTTAATAGTCAATTCATGGGTAAAATCTGAGAGTGAGTACTTAATTTATTTAATTAGAAATTAATACTTCTAATACATACCTTGTGCAAAAAAGACACAGTTGCAGTATAAAATGGCGATGCTACAGTTTCTACGTCATGTATACCAAGTAACGTATGTCTGTAAAATATAAAAAAAATGCAACTTTTTTCAGTGAAATGTCTGCATAAATGGCGCAGGGGCGGTTCCATCAATATTTTCCGCTGGGCGGAGTCAAAGAGAAAAATCGCCGCCTTTCTCGCGCCACGCCCATAATATGCCGCTTTTCCTCTGAACCATTACAACCGCAATGCTTTTATTGCATATATGTTTGTACTAAACAGTATCTATGTGAACATTTGCGAGTAACACTTAATCCGCAGTTGCTTCATGCAACGCAAACGGATAATGTTTTCAATCCCGTTATGAGAATTAAAGTGTCAAATTAAATATTTTTGTAAGGAGACAATATAGTTAATTTTAACTTTCATACTCATCGTTTCATAACCTTTGAAAATGTGAATAACAATATATGTGTTCCTAAACATTTTATCAACTAATTTCGAAAGTTCAGTAACATGCACCAGTACTCCGGAAAGTTTTCTGCTCCAAACAATATTTTATCAACGATAATTATTATTTTATGTGGTATGTCTAAATTCATAAAAAATCATGTCAGCAACAATGAAGTTTTGGTTCTTGGAAGTCCCAACATTTTCTCATAAAAATTGTTACTCATTAGATAGTTTGTGATACAAGGCTGTTTATATCCTGTAATGTTATAAACTAATTATTATTGAAATTAAGGGAATGTATAAATATATATTCTAAAATGACTACGATTCAATCTGATTGTATTTCAATTCACTGTTACAATAATATTAATGAAAGTACCACTCTATTGCTCTTATATCTCATGATACGTGATTCCAAATATTGATGCTAAAGGGATATTAAAGTGTGTCGGCTTCCCGTCGAGTGCATCGCTTTGACCGACGAAGCGGCAAATATGGCTGCACCGACGGAACTCGAACCGACTGCCTCGGCCGCGGAGCCCACTTTCATGTGCCCCCAAACCATTTAATATTAGGTTGCGACAAACGCCAGACTGAAGCCCCAATCAATAGGCCTGTGCATACATCAATTATTTGATTTATGTTCCGTGTTACGGTTTAATTAAAAATTTTCACTTTAAGCATTATACATAAGTACATTTTTAATTAAAACACATCCATTTTTATTAGACACGTTTATTTTTTAAAATTAAAAAATATATTTTACTTCTATTGTAAGCGGCGAAAATTTCGGTCTGTGTCAATTCCTATTTTATTAAATTGCTGGGGCTGATCCTTCTAGCATACATTTTTATTCACATCGATATTTAAGAAATTCAATGTGTAATTTTCTATTCACAAACATAAAATGTCAAAGAAAGTTATTAAAACACAAAAGACAAGATAGAATTTAATTAAACAGCTATCCCTTGTCCGCCGCAAATAATCCGCAAAATGTTAACAAGTTATAAAAATTATGAATTAACGTCAGTGAGACGAGGGTAGGGCGCAGTTCGGCCTGAGGGCGACAACAAAAGCCGCTCCTCCACAGCGCCCAATAAAAACTTGACAAATGGCGTTTCATAATCACAACGCATTCCGAGCCTCGTCACCAGTTTACCTTTTTGTCCTCCCTCGGAAAATATGTCCTCCAGGAACAACATAGCGGTGACATCGCCTATTGTGTTTCGGTTTGCGTTCCGTTGCAATTACAGTCAAATCTCGAATCTGAGTGTAACCGCAAATACCCAAGTAAGCACGCACCTAGAGGCTCAAGTTCACTAGCTGTTAAAGCCCTCATTATTGGCTACTTGCGACGCAGTGAGTCTCAATTAACGCGACCGCATTGCTCTGTTGCGGTTTGCATTATCTCGATAGCCATACGCTCTCGCCTTGTTATAGTCGTCACCAGTGATGCATTATTAAGTTTCCTGACCTTAGTGACCTCAGCTGTGCTTGTATTGACCAGCTAATTGATATGCATTTACATCTATTCAAATATGATCGTATTAATATTAATACACAGGACCCATTATAGGGTATTTAATAATTCTGTTACAGCGACAGACTAATATTAAGACTAATTCAGTAATCCTAGCTCGTCATCGATATCATTTATAAGACCTTTCCTTTCTAAATAAAAATGTGTAATAATTGTGTAAATAGCTTCATTGTGAAAGATAGCACGATTATTTTATACTTTCATTTTTGTTCTTGCCCAGTCTTGAAGGTCTTTTTATATCTACTTTACAGATGTCATGGAAAATAATTTTATTTGTATAGATCCGATAATTTTAATATCTCAATCCAAAACAAATTTAGCTTTTGTGAATACAAAAGAATACATATTCGCTAAAAATAAGCATTAACGTTAGTTATCAATGGTATGTCTTCGTAAGTCTGTGAGTTAGCGTCATAAACTTAGTGTAAGGTCATAAAGTTGCGGGGGACTATTATTATAGGAGGATAGTTTCCAGTAAAGAATTCGCGGTAATAAGAGCGGGTATTAACGTTGCCGAATATTGTCGCTGTCAGCCGCGCGCACCCTTCGTCGACCAACAGTATTATTAAAAATAATTTCTCATTTTTATTACCCACCCTTAGTGCTCCGACTATAAATGATTACGTTATAAGGAGGACTCAGGAGCACAGATTAGTTAGATGCATTTAAGACATGTCAATATGATTAATGTACCTAACAAGATTACTACATCATTGATAACAATTTCCTTATTCTTCTGATAAAGTAGATGGGTAAAAAAACAAATAAAATTCGTGATAAATTTAATTTATTGTTTAATAGCTGTTGCTCACGGCTTCGTCCACGTGAAATTAAAAAACATAGTCTATGTTACTGGATGATAACGTAACTTTTTTGATAAAGAATCTTTGAAATCGGCCCAGTAGTTTCAGAGTTATTTCAATACAAACAAAAATACAAATCTATTTTCTTAAAAATATTATACACTAGCTTTCGCCGGCGACGCCGTCCGCGTGAAATTAAAAAATATATATAAATATATAGCAGGTTTTGGGTTATATCAATACACACAAAAATACAAATCTTTCTTCTTTATAATCTTGTTTCTTACTAATACTAATACTAATATTATAAATGCGAAAGTTTAGGTGGATGGATGGATGGATGATTGTTAGCGTTTGTAGCCTAAAGGGCTGAACGGATCTCCATGAAATTTGGCACAGGTTTAGAGCATAGTCTGGAAGAACACATAGGCTACTTTTTATCCCAGGAATAGTTACAGTTCCCGCGCGATTCAATAATTAAGTTTTTTAATATTTACTCGATCATTTTGCAACGGTTCAACATATCTTATTGAATTTTGGCAGAGATATAAAACAAAGTCTGGAGTACACATGGGATAAGCAACATCACCGAGAAATGTCCGGTTCGCGAGGGATACGTAGCTTTTTGTAATTTATATAGTTCGTATGTTTTCTAATACCACGCTGACAAAGTCGCGGGCAACAGCTCGTATTAGTATAAAGGAGAGAGCGGGCCGGTGGAACAGTTGTTAACTGGACTGGACCAGACCAAAATATAGTCGCCCAGGTTCGATATCCGTCCTGTACCAATGTGTTTTTCAATTATCGAATATTGTGTACCGTTGTTTCATACATTTATCCGACGTGCTTACGGTGAAAGAAAACATCGTGATGCAACCTGCTCATATTCAAATATATGTCAGTTTAGTAACCTTAACTTAGGGTAGACTCCGAGCCCCTCAGTGAGAATTAATTCGTTTTCACGTATAATAATTTAGTAAAGTAGCAAATTGAAAAAAAAAGTTTTAATAAAAGGTTAAACATTTCTATCAATACTATCAGCCCATTAATAGACTCCAAATAAATGGAATCCAATTTCTTTAAATGAAATAATCATTAAAGACATTAGTTACATAAAATATCTGTAAAAACACTTAACTTAAATACAATTTTGGATTAAACACACGTCAACCCTTTAGTGTGTCCGTAGCGCCCCGCGGCGGATTTTTCAAATCAAGGTTATTGGAACATTATGCGTAAGCTTGCAAATGCGATCTTGGCTAATAAATACTAAAGTACTAACTTATACCGAAAACATAATATTTTTGACGAGCTGTCGCCAGCAAACTTTATTAACGCGGAATTTTAAAAAAAATGGCCACCTACTACAACATTTCCTCGTGTATCCGCTATCATCTAAGCTATCACCTCTTCAAAGTCCCGTCAAAATCGGTACAGCCGTTCCGGAGATAGCGGTCAGCCGCCATATTGACCGCGCGGATTTAAAAAAATCCTATAATAGGCCCCTGCATATCAGGCTGTTTCAGAGTTTACCTAGAACAAACGCGGTTTGCGGACAAACATTTATTAAATTCGCTATCACTAAAGAAAATACATCGTCTTTGAGAAATCTGGATTTTTTTTCTATATTACATACAGGCACTCCGATTTCATCATTTACATTTACAGTTAGTCTCTGTGGAATGCTTAATATCGAAATTGGGATAAACATGATAATATTAAACTGTGACCCATGTTAAAACGTGGCTCACAGTTTAATACGTAAAAATGCTAAGCAAATGCTTATACAGTTTTAAAGAATTTTATACGTGATATAAAAAAAAAGAGTTTAGGACATTGTACGATTTTTATCGCTGTTTCGTGATGGGCGTGTCAGAAGTGTGTCCGCCCAGCGCACCGAAGCGCAAGTCAGAAATTTTCCTCAGTCGCTCTCTGAACGTCGCGCAAAGTGCACTATCGTTTAGTGATCATCCGCGCTCTCGTCTAGTTTTTCCGTGTCGCCCGAACAATCACGTAAGTACAATTCTTGTATTAAATTCACCTTAAAATAATCGTACAACTAACATTTACTTTTTTAAAGACGTAATAATATTTAAAAAAAAAAGGAACTTTTGATTGAAGTAATTAAATGTAATTTAATATGACCGCGATAAATATCTATTTATTCTAATATATTTTATAAGAAATGTTTTTATTTTATTTCCAAAATCCGTATAAATTCGATCATCAGTTATCAATTAATAATTGTGTTAAGGGAGCTACTTTGGGTTATTGAAAATTTACTTAAAGTTTCACCGCAGAATTCCTAATTTTAGAGTTAAGCGTTAATTTAAAAAAAATAGTTGTTGAGAGATGAATATAATTCTTGGCTTATTATTTAATTTATTAGAGATGCGAGAATAGTTAAGTTATAGGGACATAATTACATATTGAAGTTTTAAATAAGATTACTAGCTACCTTAAACCAAACCAACTTAGAATATTCTTCATATATGTTTTTTCTTCACGTAGAAAAACGCATTTCGGTGCGAGAAGTAAAGGTTATATTCTAACTTATATTGCTTAAATTAGATTATTATTTTTTAACTAGCTTAACGTTTGTTTTTTTTTAAACTTTGAAAATGTTAAAAAAATAGCTACGTTGATACATAAATTTTAAAATGTCTTCTTTAATTTCCTTTTATCTATTTTCATTATTGACACGGGAAAAATGCTTTAATTTATTTAAAAAAGTAAAAACCTAGTTATTTTAAAACAGTTTCTCAAAAACATTAATAAAAGTATGTTTTTTTCAAAGTCTGATGTTTTTTAAATAAACCAAATAGCTAAATGATCGATACCCTTAAAAATTTTCCCAAAAAACTATTAGCTATCCCAAGAAAACATTAAGGGATGTGGAAATTTAATAACTTTTTGTTAAAGTATACATTTTATATTTAAACCGGCCGAATTTATTTAAACCAAAAAAAGTTAATAACCACCGCTGGATTTTCACGTAGCTACACTTTTTAATATGGCTATGAATGGATAACATCAAGATATTAAGTAAATTTTCTTACACTTGCAACTAATTTAATCAGCGCAAGACATAAAAATTAACCACATTTAATTTTGTAACAATAAATTGAGGTTTACATTGAATAATTAACAAAAAAAAATTATGCTTTTATACCACTAATACTTTTGGATCACTAATAAGATAATCTTACAAAAGCAATTACTGTCGCAAAGAAATTATCTTTAAGTAGATTGTATTCCTGTTTATGCTTTCTTTTTATAAAACTCTTTTTAAATAATCGACGGATACTTAATTTGAGTTAAATAAAACAAGAAAAAATGCTGAGTATACGACACTAGAATGAATTTCTATGAAATCGGTATAACATTTTAACAATTACTTACAAAATTATTTTCAGGTTGCAAGATGCTAGAACCGAGTTAAAACATGGCAGGGATCGTTTATTTGATTTATCAATAAATGGTAATCGTTTGAACATATTATTGAATCAAATATGCTCTGCGAATTGAAGTTTGAATATTTTCTTTATTTAACCTGTTATTTATTCAAATAGTCTTTATCGTAATACGGATGCTTCGCGAAAAATATTAATCTAAAGAATAATTGCATCTTAAAGAAAGGATTTTATCTTAACCAATAAAAAAATCGGCATAAAATAAAAAAAAAAACATGACCTAAAGTTATATAAGTTTTAATAATATTATACTTTATTAAACTGAATAAAGGAACAATTACTCCTATCATAGATTATAAATAATAATATAATAATGGTTAATTGTTAAAAAATTAAAAAGAGATTGATTTCTAATGCATATTTTCTATATACTTTCTACAGGAAAAATATATCATAGAAATCTTGGGTATTGTACTGGCGTTAACATAACGAAGTGGTACCGTAATGCAAGGGGAAAACCAACCTGAAATAGCAGTTGTGGGAAAAACATGATAATAACATCGGAGAAATTTGTTAAAACACAATAACAACTAATTTTACGACCTTTATTACGTTTTAATTTAATTGAAAATAAACACATATTTATGAAAAAAAAAACATGTTTAATTTTATAGTAAAAAATGTAATCAAAAAATTTCACCATCCAGCAGATTATTCAATAAACATGTAACATCTCGATTAGACACTGTATAATTTCTGTTTGATAGCTTCCTACGGTATTGTAAATCAAGGGTATTTTCCCCAAAGATGCCACGTCTAAACGTTGTTAGACGAATCGCTGCGTTAAGCGACAAAAGCACCGCAAAGATTTCATCGTTTTGTCTGCTCCAAATCTACGGATAAGTGAAACGTATCTTGTATCTTCCAACATACCAATTGTTTTGTGTTTTGTTAGCAAAACAACTTCAATTTTACTGTATTTAAATGTTCGTTTTTATTACCTTATTATTATACGTTCGTAAATCGATTGGTTTATGAAAATACTTAAAGACTCAGGACGTTACAAGAACATCAATAGTTATTTTTATATTAAAAAAATATTTTTAAAGCCATCTAGTGTCCAAACAATTACCTCTAGACATAGTAATTTGGAATCCACAATTTTCCGTTGTACACGAGTTTTCCACATACCTTAAAAATAAGTAACTAATGTTTAGAAATTATTCAATTTCTTTAGAAGACGTACATACTATAACATTTAAATAAAACATCTAGTAGTATCAGAGATGTATAAGACGATAGGCAATGATTCTTATCGCAGCATTTATTGAAAAGAGGGTCGAATTCCTATCGCGCATAAATCAGGCCTCGTTGTAATTCTTTCAACCGCGGCTGGTTTCCTTTTTATTGCCCACTTATTGGGCCTTTTACAAGCTATTTATCCTTACTTACCCCAATTACGTACAATATTAGTATTACATATGATACATGATACTAATATTATAAATGCCAAAGTTTAGATGGATGGATAAATCTTGTCAAAGTTTGTAGTCTAAACGGCTGAACGGATTTCGATCAAATTTGGTATAAGTGGAAAGGATAGTTTGGAAGAATACATAGGCTACTCACTTTTGTTTTTGTAATTCCACGAGGACTAAGCCGCGAGCGAAAGCATGTATAAAGTAAATTGTATCATTAATTTAGTATTAAAAAAAGATACAATACGTGATGGAGTTTAGTTGTCATTTTAATATTGCGTTATTATTACTATGAGTTAGCATTGTCGGAATATTTTCCCAACAAAAAAATGGATAGAATTTTTAACCTCCTACTTTTAGAAGTCGGTTTAAAACTAATTATCAACCGTAAATTATTTTTATCTGTGACTTTTAACATCATAATAATATAACGCGAAAGGAGTTGCGGGCATAAGCTGGTATTTATATCCTTTTTATACAAACTACGACAATAGAAACTGACGAACAATGACAAGAATTAACCATAGTCTTGAAAATTACTCTTGTATTAAAATCTGAAACAGTATACTATAAACAAGACTTCTAAAATAGTTAAAGGCCTCTGTGCGAGTGCCACCATATGTATCACTTCATAACGTTTACTTTAGAGCGTGTATTTATCGCCGGCCCCGGGCGTACTATTCTTTTCCCAATTGTTTAGTTTCGGCGCAACAACAATAGACCGGATAGCCGCCAGTAACGAGTGCCAACTGCTCGCACCCGGAACTCCTTGCAACTGATCCACTTATCATAACATTAAACTCTCTGTTTATTACTTGTTACAACTTACATACTTCTTACTTATGTATTACATTTATCTTTTAACTAAACATCTATGCAGACTCTATATATTTTTTTAAACTGTGACCAAGAATAGTAGTTATCTATATCACTTTATCATTGCGAAAAATATTTATTCCTATCGATGATAAAGACATTTTAATTCCAGATAAGATTTTTTATTCTTTGGACACCTTGTAATCGGCTGTCTCTCAATCGCTCATCCGGTTTATGCACCTCCTAAAATCAAACGTATGTTAGTCACAAAAACATGAGATATTTAGCAGTAATTGTTCACTTAATAGATACATTAAAATCCGTACGTAATGAATAAAGTCATCAACCCTGTCCCTCTAATCAAGCCCGGCACTGATCAAAGAAACACAAGTGAACAGCTCGGCTTCACTACAAAGTAACTTGCACGTATTGGTTGTGCAATGTGGTCGTTGTGTTTGTATTGACGACGATCTAACGTTCTAACACGTCTCCGCACAAAGGAGATGGCTTCTGTTTACTTCCACGATTGATTACGACAACAACGCCATTCGAACCATTATACATTGGACATCACGACTAATTGGAAATTCAAACTAGCTGACGCCGATCAGCAGGCGGCTGAAGCGGACTGCACTGATTGCAGAGAACCCACCGTCAACATTAAGGCACGTGTACACTAGTGTTAATTGAAGATGTTCTACTGTTAGCCTTTACAAAGAACGCCAAGATATCCGTTACGCACTCTTATTTTCTCAATAACTATGTATTATCTGGATGTTTATTTGCCAAAGAAAAAACATGAGAAATACAAAAAAATGTTTACAATATTTAATTAATATTTTCGGTTACCAAAGTGTGGCAATTGGTAGTAAACTTTCGCTCGTAATTTGGTATACTTGAGAATTGTCGATTGTTTGAAAAAACAAACTGATAACGCAATTCTATCCTAAAACAATTTACTAGTTATTCTTGATATTGATAAGTTAAAAATATATTTTTTCTAATTTGTTCTTCACATGAGCATCAAGAATCTATGCGGTTGTAAAGACTTTTTATGCATCGATGAAACAAAACCATATTCTACATTCACCAACTGATTATAGTTGATAGCAGGATAATTGGATCTATTTGACATGCATAATAGTAGAAAATTAATGTTTGTCAAAGTTGCAGTTATTTGCATTCTAAGCTGTACTCGTTAGCTCCGTCTTTCCCCGTCCAAGCGCGGCCACTTGCTTGTTAGTATAAACGCTGGCCACTAGAGGAGTAATACAATTGCTTTCAAAATAAACAATTTTATAAGCATTCTTGTATGTGTGCGGTTTGATCGCTTTCAACAGCCGTAATTCCCAACTATTTGTTTGTTTCTTTTGTAAAACCTGAATGATTACTTTCCACGAAACTATCAATACGGCAGCCGCTTAAAAGTGCTTTATGAGGTCGTTAATTTTTCTTTTTAATAGATTTTTGGAACGAGCATTGTGTTTTAATGTCACGTTGTAACACATACTAGTTATACTCAAGATGATATATTTCTGTAAACTGCAGATTGTACTTTGAGCTCAACAAGTTTTCTTTTTAAAAAACTTTTTAACAGACGTTTAACGACACTCCGTATTTAAATTTGAAAAGTACTGTATGTGTAATTGTCCAATTAAAAAAATATGTTTATCGCTGTGCGTATTTATAATTTAATGAATAGCAATAATCGTGTGAGTTGTTTGTAGAACTCAGTCATGGAGGGTTTCCTTCACCACATGGCGCCTCAGTTCCTGCACCCAGCGCTGCAGAGCTTCGGCTGTGGTGCCTTCAGGCCCATCGGCGCTGCATTTCATCCGTTATACCCGGGCAAGGCGTTTGCAAGACATCTGGGCGAACAGTACGCTCTTGGGCATACCGTCGGACAAGCTCTAAGGGTATAAGACACATAATATATAGGATAATACATAATGAAATTATCTTTTATGTTGTTAGGCTTTAAGTTAGTAGAGTAAGTTTGGGTAAACCACATTAAATGATTTCTAATATTTTTTTATCTATTCTAAAGCTTAAAATCATGTACTAAGGTACGGTTTGCGATACCAAAATCAAAGGATTAAAAATCTGAACTGGGTAGGAAGTTAAGTTTATGACAATGTTTATGTATGTATATTAGAGTGTTCGCGACGAGACTGGCACTCCGCCGCTGTACCGACACAGCTACGTAGCGCGCGACGATACGAGCTCCCCCGGCTCGGCCGCCTCCGCCTCCCCGCGCCCTTCGAAGGATGACGAGCCCCCAGCCAGTGCCCCATGCACTGACTCACACGACTTCTTTTCCCGTATGTCATAGTTTTTTATGAACATTTACAATTCTACGTACTATATCAATACTTATAGTAAGACATCGAGGTCTAGTGTGACCGATTTAGTCTAAGGTAGCATTGTGTGTGAACAGCTGACGGTGAGCGTAAGACATCTTGCGGCGTATGCGGCGCACGGCTGGGGCCCGGCGTCGCGCAAGCTCACTTCCTGCAGGAGCTGCAGCACCTGTACAGCCTAAGTGCTCTCCCGAGGGATGCCGCCGTGCCTTCCACCCATTCATTACATCACCAGGATGAAGATGCTCGCTGGGAGGTAGGAATTACGCATTCTTCAGAACAATAAAAAAATTATAGCTCCTCTAAGTTCAACTAAAATCGGGTACATGTTCCATTGTAGTAGATTATTCGAAAACCTTCACCTTTTTGTTGTTAATATTTGGTGTTTAGACATATCAGCGTATCCGCGCGAACCGTCAGCGTCGTCTAAAGTTGCGCACACGCAAGCGTCACCACACGGTGGAGAGCATGCTCGGCTATGAGCTGGAAGAGGAGCGGCGTGAGGAGCGGCCGCGGGAGCCGCGTTACGACGCTGAGGATGAGCCGGTAGACGTCGAGGGTGACTCCCTCGGCTGGCCAGAAGCCGCCATCAGTGTCGACGGTAATTCCTAACATATACATTGAAAGTAATTTTTCAGCAAATAGGTATATCCTAGGACCCATTGAATGACTTTAAACTATTATTGCCGGCTGTTACGTTTTTCCTTTTTTTTACTTTCAATTGTAATGTATAATGTCATTGTTCTTAGATAAAGATCAGCGAAACGATGGAGAAAAGCTACACATGAGCTATACCGAGGACTTGGAGATATCGAGCACCAACGATGCGATGCAATCGCCTGAACGCGTGAGGTATTTTCTATATACAAACCTACAATCTAGTTTTTTCCCTAATTACGTTTTCTTAATAAAATGTGCACCTGGTCGTGTACGAAAGCGTATGCTGCCATTAAAATGTCTTCTTGTCCAAATAAAATTATACAAATTAGTTATTTAGATCTATATTGTTTAGTACTAGAAATAATGCTGCAGGTAAAACGAGTTTTAACATATTTGATAATTCAAGAGGGAGTTATTTTTTTATTTTGAGCACATCGTTTGAATAGGATTGAGACTCCAAAGCCGCTACCGCTGGAGTGCAGCAAGGGCGAGCCAGCTGAGCGGCCGGCGGAAGTGTCGACATCGGAGTGGGCGCCGGCAGACTGGCCTGCCTTGCAGGATCCGTACCTCCACGCCAGGCACAAGCCCGAAGGAGAGAATCTACCCTCTTCCACAGACACCCGGAACTAAACACAACACTATCAAAAATAACAACTCACCAACAAGATATACCAACTTAACAAAACGAAAAAACATTCAATATCCACTCATCATTAGATAACAACTCACCAACTCGAAATACCAACTCAAAAACATCGGATTAGTTAGATCGGAGTTATGGTGGGTTTCCCTGCTACGTTTAACTAATCATTAGTGTTTTTGGTTCGATAAATTCATGAAATGCATTTCCGAACTTCGGTAGCTTGAGTTTTACTCCGATGAAACTAATAATAATCGCTAGGTAATGGCAAAATAAGTGGAAACTTCAGAAACCTAGCATTAGTATGCACCTGTTCCAAATCAAAAATCAACAAGTTAAATCTTTCATAGTTTAATATTTCCCATGAAATATTGATAAAAAAATTTAGATCCACCATCGTTTTGAAGTCGGTTGAAAACAAATACCCATGTACATAATTTACGTAGTAAAATAATCAACATAAAATTTTTAAATTAACTACTAACCCTTAAGATTTTAATGTTTATAGAAAGATAGCTTTTTATTGATATTTCATAGCAGTCTACCTTCTATCTGTAAAAAGCTTATTCCTATTTACATATATTCGCAAATATGAATTACAAAAACAAGATATTGCGTTATAAGATGTTGCTTATAGCTTACTAGTAAGATGATTCTGATGAAAATCTTGACAGAAACTATAAAATGTAATGAATGTAAAAAAGTTAATTAATTGTATTATTTTAATGTATGTAAATGATATGTTGAATTTTTCATGTTATCCGAATGAGTTTCCACTGTCGAAATACCTGTATAAATATGTCTTTCTTATTTTAGAAAAAAACTACAATTGTATGTTACTGTAAGGGTCATTCGACGGTAGGAATTAACAAATACAAACATCGTTCTGTAAATTAATTAAAAGCAACATTTTCATCATCTTAATATTTTGATTGATTGTTTAAACAAATTTTGTCTTACAATTTTCAGCTTTCAATAAAGTTAGGACGTTACCTTTCTATGATCAAAACAGATTTTTTAACATTTGACTTCGAGTCTTAACTTTAGTGATGTACATATTATCTTTAGAATGGCCTTATTATTTTGTTTTATTTGCAACTTATAGATGTTTGTATTATCGTTGTGTCTTATTGTTTTAGATTTTAAATGTGTAAAACACAAAAATACAACGTCTATTTTAACTTATTCGTGCTAAAACTTTAGAAAATAACATTAATCTCTAGTAAATTTTAACTTTTAATAATGATTTTAGACATTAAATGTAATACTTAGGGACCCACAGGATTTTTGCACACAAGTAGGTACAGTCGCGCAATCTCGCGGTGTTTCAATAACGGAAAAACAGCCTTGTTCCTTACAACTCCGCCTCTTCTTACAAATAATCAGGTAGCAATGTTGTGAGTTGTTGTTGAGTTGCGTAAACCACGAGATTAAAATTAAAAACAATTAGCCGTGTACCAATGACTGTTCTTTTTTCGTAGACATTTGAAAGCCTCGGTGTATTATTTATTATTCCGCATCTGCGTCTTAATGTGTACAATACTTTTAAATGGCCTTAGTTTTTGAGGTGTAACACCACCAGATTCCCCGATTGTACACACAACACGATTTTTCCGTGTAGTAGTGTTTTAAACTATTATCGTTTATTTTAAGGTAAATTTTTACATTAACGTAATTTATATCTATTTACTGTTTTCTAAGTATACATTACGTCTATAAGCATTTTGATCCCGTGGGCCCTTAAGAGTAGAATAAATTTATTAGTGTATTTAATAACTCATTATTATTAAAATTATCAATTAGATGTTGTCTTGATGGAATTAAATTATTACTTGAAGTTTAATTTATGATCCCTTACATTATAATTACTTTAGATTTTTGAATTCTCTACTATCGAAAAAGTAAAATAATATAGAAGTACTAATTGAGGGTTAACTAAATTATTGTTCAATTAAAACAAGTACCAATCTGGATTAAGGTTATTTATTTGCAAATTTACTTTTTTTTTCTTATAACCAAAAGGTGTTGTATTGATTAAAATCAGCGTGTAAATTGTCATCATTTCTTCTTAATATTCTTTTATTTTTATTTATGCAAAATAAAACTGTTAATTTTCAATAGAAATCAAAGAGAATAATGTCAGCGCGGCGGCTTGCTACTGAAGGATTGCTGGTCAATAAGATCGTCGCTGTCCTCCGTGTGGCATTTGAAAGTAAGAGCTTTAGACGGGTTAATCCTGGAATATCAACTTTATTATTTATAGTTCTAGGTTGCATTTTGCAAGCCTAACAATGTTTCAATTACCATGATTTGTCAACAGCACACGCCACGCACTAGTCTCGATATAAAAGGGAACCCTTTTACACAACATACATGAACACTTATGATTAAGTTACAATGTATAATATTTGATAGACATGAGTATTCATAGTAAAACTCTAGGTTTTAAGATACCTATTTTAGATTTTCTAAATCAGTTCAGTCTTGTTAGGACACAATAGAATTAACATACAGACAAAAACATTTATTACCTTTCTCCATCAGCCGTGTATCAAAGTTTATAAGACATCGAAAGTTTATATGAATAGAGTATTTTTTCCGATGGTATAAAGTATGCTTACCTCTTCAACGAGGGCCTACGTTTTCGGCAACTGGCGGTCTTCAGAAACTTCCCAACGATGACGTTGTTAGATTCATACAGTCTCAGCAGCTGATCGAATGACATTGATTTGTATTTTGGCAGCGTCACGGTCACTTTCCCGAGCTTCAGCACATTTAACTCTTTTACCTGGACCTTATTAAAGGGCATAAAAATACATAGATGAACGTAAAAGAGAGAGATGTCCCAGGACCACGCCAAAAGACCGTGGTCTCTGCCTACCCCTCGCGGTTACACGCGTGTGAATGCGTTCCATTTCTTACCATGGTTTCCAACTTTACACCACCCGTACAAAATCGAATCATGTCCCTCTTAAAAAAAGTGAGTGCAATGTATTTTTGTACGGATATATTTAAAGTGAGAACCCAAAGTATTTCAGTCTGTGGGTGTATTTGTGTGTATTCTGATTGATCGTTTTAATTCCATCAAATTACCTCATCCTTAACACCCGCGTCGCTGGTGCAGTGACGAAGGCCTGTAACAGTACCACAGTTAAATACAATCTGTTCTATAACATCAGCTTTAGTCTGGAATTGAAATTAAAATAATAGTTTAATAGTTTACTGGTAAACTAGGAATTTTAGCAGTAACATCTCATTCATAATGGAACGCCTCATGTATGTATTTATGCCCTTCGTTTAACATATTCTGCCTGATTAATATGGTTGTAAAGATTAGTTAAAAATTACGTTTATTAATTACCCATATGATGAGCCATTGTAGATGGTATTTCTGATATTGGTTGGTTAACTTTTAAGCCATGCAGGACCTAGGTGAAAATAAAATTACTTTTATATTTGCGCAAATATAAGCATTATAAAGCTTAGATAGGACTTCACCTGTTGAATATTCAAGCCCACATTATGCGATGGCGTTGCCGACTTGGATGACACGAAAGGTATGTGCGCTTTATTTGTGCTGGGTTCGTATGCCTTAGTGCTCCTTTGCTTCGACCGAGACGCCACCGTCGGCAACTCGTAGCGCCGCCGCACCATAAACTTCATCACTTTCCTTATTTTTTTGCTCTGTACAAAATTAAATCAATGATATCCTATGTACATTCTACGATCAAAGTCTTTTAAATAAAATAATCAGTCGATTCTTTCAGTCTTCTTTTTATACTAGCATTTGCCCGCGACTCCGTCCGCGTGAAATTTAAAAATACTTATAAAGGAATGAAAAATAGCTTATGTTACACAGAGATAATTTACCTTCCTAACGGTGAAAGAATTTATAAAATCGGCCGAGTAGTTTTTGAGCATATTCATTACAATCAAACAAACAAACAAAGTTTTCCTCTTTATAATAATAGTATATATTGGTGAGTGCTTTTTAAAATAACTGTATGTACAAGTCTGATCAACGCAACTCTAAACTCCGTGAAAAATCTAGAGTAATTCACCCATTTTAATTACTATTGAGAGACAATCACCCTTTTAGTTGACTCGTCTCCACTTTCAGTAAGACTTTCAGCCACAGGAGCGGGTGCAGTGCCCCGCACGACAGCGTAAGCTGGAAATATTGAATAACTTTTTATCATGTCAAAAATATTAGCAAAATAAACTATTTATGCGAATTGCGATAAAATCACTAAAATGTATGGAAAACTGGGCAAAACAGTTAATTAGTTATACTTTAGTTCCGCAACGCGACCGCGGTAAGGAAAATAAAATAGTAGATCTTTATTACAATTATGTAAGGTTAGCTTTCATCCACAACGCCGTCCATGTGGAATTAAAAGAAATTAAAAGCAAGTAACCTAAATATGTGTTCTACCAAACTATGCTCTACATTTATACCATTATTTTCGAGATCCGTTCAGTCGTTTAGGATACAAGCATCCATCCATCCATGTAAACTTTCGCATTTATAATATTAGTATTGACTTCAAATCCAACTTTTAATGTGCATGTAATAGTAAACTACTAAAGCTACGATTGCTTTAAGAGTGTTACTTGTGACATGTTACTATGAGTCAATAAATTACGGTATATAAAGTATACTTTTTTTATTACCACCGGGACCATGTTTTCTTTGAGATGCAGCATAATTTTCCTGCCAAGAGTCCCCGGAAGACTCGCTGCGATTCATATTGAACAATTCCACTACAGGTCGTTTCGGATTTTCAATCCCATCATCTTTACGTTTCAAAAAAAAAGAACATAGTAGAAGTTAAAGAAACTGATTACTTCAACGTGATTTGTAGACAAATGACGGTCTCATACACCATTCAGCTATGCGTGTTAAAAGTAGAAACTATTATTTAAAATGTCCATATTCCCTTTTGTTGTTTCAATTCGTATAATGTGGTTAATAATAAGCCTTCTTAAAAAAGTGCATACTGTTGGCCGAGTACATAAAAAACTAAAGATTAACAGCCTTACAAGTAATTGAGTATAATCCAAATTTGTACTAATATTTGCTTATACTCAGTTTATTCCTAAGTTAAACTTCATACCGCGTTTATTTGTAAGGTTGTAAGTGTAATAATATTACTGGAATACGTACTAGAACGTCTTCTTGTCTTATAAGTCACGCTATGACGCGATGATTTAGATGCATGGTCTGCAATAGAAATTATCCAAATATATTTTTCATTGATAAATAAAATTATTTTATACAACTCGACCGAAGAGAAACTGCAAAATCTTACTGTTACTAATAGTTCACGTGCAAAAGTTTAGATGGATGGATGTTTCTTAGAGTCTTTAACTTAAACTGCTTAACGGATTTCCATGATATTTGGCATAGGTGTAGAGGATAGTCTGGAAGAACTCATAGGCTACTTTTGATACCAGATAGTAACGGTTTCCGTGGAATACATATTTTTTTTGTTTACTCAATAATTCTGCAATAGTTCAACATATCGTATTGAAATTCGGCACAAAAACAAAACAACGTCTGGAATAACACACGGGATACGGTTCATCCCCGAAAAATGTCAATTTGCTGAGGGATACGTAGTATTGTTTTATAGTTCGCATGTTTTTTAATACTTCGCGAACGTATCGCGGTCAACAACTAATGTACTAATATATTTACTTTCTCCGTCGCCTCTAACGCCATTTGCTTCGTGTAGTGGTGGCCTGTTAGATAAAGAGTTATCAGTATTACACGAATAATAGTATTTAAAAATGTAATTAAGCCAATTCAAATGGAAAGTACGATGTCAGATTGAAACTAATACAATAGAGCTGCTTAGCATAAAGATATTCAAATTTCTATATAAACAATGAAAAGGTTATTAAAAACTTGAAGTTTAAGTAGACTGTGCTTATTATAAAGCATTCCTACTTTCAAGATTCTGTCAAATACTTACATGTTATTGCCCGTTTGAACAAATTCATTGTCCCACTCACAATAGGTAGTTTCTTCCTTACTTTGTCCTTTAATGTAAACGTGAAATGTTATTGTAAGTATGTTTATACATTATAAGCCAAACTTGTATCAGCGAGTAGTTTCAAATATTTTGTTATCTCTTCTCTACGTAGGTGAAGTCGGGTCGGATAATCAGTCATAAATAAATCGGAAACTTACTTTTTGGAGTTTTTTTCTTTATTGTTACATAATCTGCAGTGCCCTCCGACACCTTTCCCATGGAGTTCATTCCAGTTCCACTACGTAAATAAAAGTCTTACTAATTTATTTTTCTAATATTATGAATGTAAATATTGTATGGATGGATAGATGTTCGAGTTTGTAACCCTAACTGCGGAATGGATATTGTTGACATTTGGCAAGGATGTAGAGCAAAGTCTACTAGTACTTTGCTGTTTATCCTCTCCATCGACGGAATCGAGGGTAAAAGATAGTGTTTTAAAAAAGTATTTATACTGTAGATAACAAACAATTAGTAAGAAACATCAAGGTTTCAATTCATGAGTAGTACTTACGCGTTATTGCCAGTTTGTGCAAATTCGTTGTCCCATTCGCAAAACGTTTCTTCCTTACACTGTCCTAGAATTTAAATGATAAAATAAAATTGGAAGTTACTATTAGAGACATTGCTATCACTAGAAACAGGCTGACATTTAGTTACCACGGTAATTGATTTTGAGACAACTACGGGCATGTGTGTGGTACGAAGGTTGACATTGAGAAGACTCATCCCCTACATACTTGTGTTCATTTAATTTGTCCGGTTGTTACTGGTATATATTCGCGTTACGCTAGTAACTGCCACATGCCAGTAAGTAGATTGTAAGCTACTACTCTATTCTACTGGCAAGTGTACCCCTTCCCAAGAAACAAAGAAATGCTTACTTGTACCTTTATAAATGATTTTACGTAAAATACCATTTCAGATAGACGGCGATAGGTAAACAACATTTAAGGAACATAGGCAGACAGTGTATGGCTGCCCTAGGTGAAAAGTAAAGTTTAAAAAACTTACTTTTAGGATTTTTTTTTCTTATAGTTACATAATCTGAGTTGAACTCCGACATCTTTCCTATAGTGTTGAGTCCAGTTGCACTAAACAAACAAAATTATTTTTGGGTATTAAAAAAATATTCTAAGCACAACTTTGGGCAATTTTCTACACCAGGATTATGAGCGAAATCCAAAAAAAGGCAATTAGATATAATAAGACTATTTCTCATCTTGTTTATATTTAACTATATTTCGATTCTCTAGAATAAATGTTATTTTAACAAAATTTGTTTTATTCTTACCTCCTTTTTTTCAGGTTTTTACGTCTTTTCGAATTATTAATTAAATCTGAGAGCTTTTCTTGTAATTCTGTGCATCGGGTTTCCGCAAATTGAAATTTATCTTCATGATTTGTTGCTGGAAAAATTTAATTAATTTAAGGTAAAGATTTTTTTTCTTCAGTGTATATTATAAATAGTTCGGAAAAAGTTAAAGTAGAAAAACGGTAATGCTATTTTCATATTTAATTCTGTGAGATATCTATTAGATTTCTGTGTTTCTTCTATACTGACATTAGAAAGAGGAAAGATTCGATTGTTTGCTTGTATGTTTGCATCGAATAGGTTCTGACACTACTGAACCTATTTGAAAAAATCTTCCAATATTGGGGAACTACACTATCCCAGGATGCCATAGACTAATTTTATTACTAGATTTTTAATTTCGCGCGAACGATGTTGCTTGCAAAACCTAATCATAAGTATATTGCCAAACGGTTATGCAGTTTACAAAAAAATACCTTTAACAAGTAACTTTCTTTCTGAAAGAGTTCCATCCAATAGTACACCAGCTAAGCTACTGGTACTTTTGTGGTGTTTATCTGTTCAAGTCAAACACGTTTTATTTTAAAATTTTGGAACATTACAAAATATTTTATTTAAATATGTAATTAATAAAATCACGATGATATATTTTTCGATTCCACAAACTTGCATCAACAAACACAAGCATTGATGTTTGCAACACATCATTTCCAATACGTATACTACATATACTGAAAAACTAAATTGCAAATTAAGTTACATGCATATAGACAATTAAATCAGCGATATATGCATGTGTTTTGACCCGTTGATCCACCTCCTTATCAAGAAAAAAATCCACTAATGTATTGCCCGTGACACGCATTTTCATGTTTTCCATATTTTATCCACTGAAAACATGTCCTCTATCGTATTTATTAGCCGATAACGCAGGATAGAAATGAACCTTAAATAAAATATTGACCTTTTGTTAACTTTAATCTGTCACTCATTTTAACTTGGAATTTTCTTATTGCACACCTAAAGAACTTCCTACACAATTTAAGTTTGATACTGTTAAAACTAATAATTAAAAGAGGGTGTTAAAAACTGATAAAAACACTAAAAAATTCATCCCGTCAAAATTGTCATAACCTTACCGGCTCGTGAACAAGATAGGATCGTTTTTCTAAAAATCTATAAGGACATTAAAGCCAATTAAAACTAAATTAAATTGTCAAACGATACTTTACCCAATTTTAATGCAGTCCAAGGAGTCTGTATGTGTTATTTGCTTTCTTTGATGAAGATGCGTCGAAAAGTTGTTTGATTTTGCATGGATCTTCTTGTCTAATACAGTAGGACCTCGATAACTCAAACCTCGGTAACTTAAAATCCTCTATAACTTCAAAAAGTAATATGTTCCCTTCCCATCAGAGCCCAAAACCTCTACAACATAGACCCTTGATGACTTAAAATATTTTGTTTCCTTTGGACTTTAACTTCTCAAGGTTCTACTGTATTATAAAATGCGAATGTTTAGATGGATGGAAGAATGTTTTTTGAAGGTGTCTCAAGAATCGCTTAACTGATCTGGATGAAATTTGGCAAAGTCGTTTGTTTCATTTTTTTATTAAGCGGACAAGGTCCCAGGAAAAGGTATATTCTTAAAGACCAATGTCGTAAATAATACTCTTCGGCATAACTGAGCAATCAATATACTGATATAAAAACTTAAAAATTCTTTGCTAAATTATTACATTCGACTTATTTTTTTAACGTGGCTTGTTTTCAACACTTGCAGTGCAGCCTATAGTTTAGTTAACAGTAGCGACACGTTTATAAAGGGTTTAGTCATGCTAAAATGAAAAGAAAAGAACTTAAATATTTGACTTATATTTATTACATTGATATAAAGATAGTCTAATTACAAACCAAATGATGAAGAAATCCAATACATTATAAATTCCAGTACATCAATATACACCTAAATCTAATTACAAACAAAATGAAGAAAAAAAACCGATACAAATTTATAAATTAAATTTTCTAATAAGCAAAATCGTTATATCGCATTGTCATTAAGACGGAATATAAAAATGTAAAGGTTTATTTCTTACCTTTATAATGTAATACATTATCTAAATTATATGGTATGCAAAATTTTATTGTTTAAAATTGTTATTATAATTGTTATTGTGTTGGTACACAACAAAGTATCAGTATAATAATTTATAATATTGAGGGACAACACAAAACATATATCCGGGTATTTCCTTAACAGGGCATTCTAATTGTTAAAAGTAAAATATATATATTTTAAAACTTTAAAAATATCCAAATGCTAGTAGTCTTCTTGAATTTTTAAAAATACTAAAATGACACATTTATTTAAACATTGCTTGTGGCTCAAACCACTATGCAAATTATTTAATTATGTAATATCTTATCCAGATGGTGTTTATATATTTTTTTTAAATTAGAATTTTTGATATTATAAACAATGTTCTAATTCATAAAATGTTAATAATGGAAAATTCTGGGTTAATTAAAGACTGATAGAATTAACTTAGAATATGCTAAATAATTTAGGGATTATGCTAAAATATTTAGCATTAAATTTGCAGTAATTGTAGGCTTTATTCATTTTATATATTTCATGCGTCGAAATAACATTATTTAAGAACTAATATGTTTGGATTTCGAAGTAGTTAACACTTACTTTTTTTCTGCAATTTTAGTATCAAATGATTTGACATGAATAAAATCTGCTTAAAACAACAAAAAACTGTCAATTAATCAGACAATAAATTGTAATTAAAAATCCGGTCTTGAGATTTAAAACTTAATTACAGTAGAATAAAAATTATCAAATTTAAATATAAACACTACTTTAGTGTTATTATACAATGACATACAGGGTAAAGTATGCAAGGAAATCCTTGTTCAAATGTGGTATTCCAAAAGGTAGAGGTACCATATATATTTTAAAACAAAACAAATCTTTAAAGATGCAGTCAGGTTTGAATCTTCCTTTTGTTCCATTTTAAAACTTATACCTCGTACATATGTGTTAAAGTCAAATAATAAACCATATTAATAATAATAAACACAATCTAGGGATCAATTGTAGAATAAAGTAACTTGCAATTAAAATAATTCAGAACAATTTAGACTGCAAAAAAATGATATTCAAATTACAAAAATTTTGACCGTTTAAGGGATTTTCTGTGGATAATATTCTCATTTACAAAATGGGATTTCAATAACACAGAATATTCAGGATAAACTTTAGATTTTAAGGTAATTATTTCGTGTACATAATAAAATGTGAGAACATTGAAACACCACTAATTGTTCCCTAGACATTGTTTATTTCTTAAATATCATTTAATTCATCAAATCGTTAAAACAAATAGAATTATAAAAATTACCCAAGTAATATTGAATATTAAATATATTATAAGAATACAATTAAAAGAATATCTATAGCTATAGTTCCACCCAGCAAAAATGTGTCCGAAATTAAAATAAAACAGGACCTAGCCAGTAACTAAACATTAGCGACAATTTTCTTACTGTTTACGATGAATATACCTTCATCTCAATACTTATCATAACATCTCAAGCTTCATCAATGTGCTTAGCAAAAATGTGCATCATTTCACCGAATCAAGCAACTACAGATATTTGAACATTCCATGTCATGGCTAATGCTAGTTTCACACGAAGGCAGAATTGTATTGAATAGCCATAGATGGTGTAATACTCCTATTATTTGAATGTACACTTATTAAATCAGTGCTATTTAGTCTTAATATTGTTAAACACGGTATCGCAACTGCTCTGAACTGCTGTTCTGCCCTCGTGTGAATATTTCATGGAACTATCAGTGTTTAATGACAACACAGGTGTTAGATAATAAAAAGCACTCACGCTATTGGCCTGGCCTACATCATATTTCCTCAGCGCTGGCATAGGATTTTTATATATGTTTAGTGCGTAATTGCTCATCAAATATAAGGCCCAATAAGATAATGTTATGAGCTGTTAATAGCAGCTGTAATATTCAATATTTTTAGATATGGCATAATATTTAATAATTGTTATTAGATTATAAAAATATGCTGAATATTACAGTGGATAGCTTATAAATATTTGATAGCTTTGAGGGTTTTAACACATGTTAATTAACCGCACAAATTACAGAATCCTGCATCCCTTTTTCTTTGGTGGTTCCGGAGGCTCCAATGCAGCAAGAATAGCTTCATCGAATACATTTTTCAATCCTTTCTGAAAACGAAAATTTAACACTAATTAATTCCTATGTTGTTTTATATTGCTTTGTAAATTTAACATTCATAGTTATTGTGCACTTATTTTTATTAGGCTGGGGTTTGTAAAGATAACA
Source organism: Papilio polytes (assembly GCF_000836215.1). Classification (NCBI taxonomy): domain Eukaryota; kingdom Metazoa; phylum Arthropoda; class Insecta; order Lepidoptera; family Papilionidae; genus Papilio; species Papilio polytes. Next base: position 1,089,183 of record NW_013528493.1, read on the forward strand.
ATGTTAAAGTACTGTTTAGTAAACAAGCAAAACATCTTTATTGCCTTTTAGAAAATCCCATCTTATGAGGATTACACTGGTTAAATATTTTAAACACAAACCTGAGTCAGTGCTGAACACTCCACATATTTGACAGCCTTGAGTTCTTTAGCGAGTTTCTCTCCTTGTTCAAGGGACACTGGTTTCTGTTTGATCTTAGCAAGTTTCTCCATAGTAGCGGGATCATCACGTAAATCTATCTGAGTCCCAACCAGGAGGAATGGTGTCTTTTGCTGATGATGAGTAATTTCTGGCACCCACTGAAAACAATTTATAAAATACACTAAAGACGTCGGCGTGAAATTAAAAAATGTAGTCTATGCCACTCAGATAAATTTCCTTTCTAACAGTGAAAAATATTTAAAAAGCCGCCCTGTCATTTTTTAGTTATTTCAAAACATACAAAAATACAAATCTATCATCTATAATATTAGTATAGAATAAAGTATTTCAAAGTTGATTCTGTTACCTTTTCCTTCACATTTTCAAAGGAGCTCGGGCTCACCACACTGAAGCAAACGAGGAAAACATCTGTTTGAGGATAACTCAAGGGACGTAGTCTATCATAATCTTCCTGACCTACGAAAGATTTACATTGCAACATTAATTACACTACCAAAATAACAATATATACAATACATACATTAGTCATAATTAATAAAAACTTCAATCATAAGTGAAATGTGTACCTGCAGTGTCAAAGAGTCCCAAAGTGTATGGTTCCCCACCAATCATGACAGTTACAGCATAATTATCAAAGACTGTTGGCACATATTCCGATGGGAACTTGTTGGTTGTATAACTGATCAGAAGACATGTTTTACCAACCGCCCCATCACCAACTACTACACATTTAATAGTCTGCATATTGAAGACTTTGGTAATAAGTGATAATTATGTCAATATTTTTTTTACAGTTATACTCCTGTCATAGCCTCTCAATGGAGACAAGTGCCTGAAACAATGCAAAATAATACTTTAAGTACTTTGATAATTTGTTTCATAATGCAATTCTAGAAACAGATGAATCATTAAACATAATTAGCACAGCACCTTTGTATTTTTAAAGACACAAATTTTAATACCTTTATAAAAATTTAAATAATGTAACATACTATCATGAAAGTACTATTGCCCTGGATTTATATATAGCTGTTGCTAGCGACTTCGTCAGCGTGAAAATAAAAAACAATAAAGGATGTAGCCTATACTTTATGTTACTCACAGGTAAACTACATAAATACATTTTAGTTGTCATGTATTTTTGTATATATTGAAATAACTCAAAAACTGCTGGGCCGATTTGAAAAAAAACTTTCACTATTACAAAGGTTGTTTACCTGTGAGTAACATAAAGTATAGGCATCCTTTATTATTTTTTAATTTCACTTTGTTTCAAATAAAAACTTTATTCTTGTAGTCAAATTAAAATCAACATTAGCAGGCATTATACACTACAGCCATAAACATTATATACTAAAGTCCACAAACACTGTTTTAAAATATTAAAAATGCGAAAGTTTAGATGGATGGATATTTGTTAGAGTTTGTAGCCTAAAATGCTGACCAGATCTTGATGAAATTTGGCATAGATGAAGACATAAACTAGCAATCCAGTAATCTATTATAATCTAGTCTATCTAGTAATTATTTTTGTTTGTTTAAATTTTAAAATTAAATTAAACTTAGGTATGAAATTCCTTCTCTTCAATTCATGTGTTGTGATGATTTTAACAATGGGTACCTCTATTCTTAACAATTTATTGTAAATATGTCTTTGTTTATTTCAATTTTAGTTATCACATTTGTATTTTATTAATGAAATATATATGCATGGGCACTTGTAATTAGGGCTGTAACGGAGGCCATTTTATTGGATGCGGAGGAAAAGGTCATCACCTCTGATTCTGCACTCTACCTCTGCTTAACGGAAGCGGATGTCAATAATAAAATATTAATTGCGATTTATTTAAGAAATAAAAACTAAAACTGTGTTAATTCAAAATACAGATTGGTACATAACTACAGTACAGTTTATTATGCAAATTTAATGTTTGACAATTATAGTTAGTTGACATATCACGTGCGCGCGGGATGCATAAACTATACCTAATCGCCCCACTCACGTTAAAGACGTAAATTAACCTCCGTTATAACTTCGCATAAGAAATGACGGAAACAGAGTTATCATTTCATGCGGAAGTTCCGCACTTGCGGATGCGAAATCGGGGTTCTGTTATAACCCCAGTTTTAAGTAAAAGAATTCTGTGGTAAGACTTCTATATCTCAAATAAGTATTATGGAAATTTGAGAAATCCTCAAATAAATTACCACATGTTAAAAATGTCAGTAATTGCTGGCATATATCTAGTGTGCATAGTTTTATTTTCTATACTGTTTCGATTTTTTAAATAAACATAGATTTAGGCTATGAACAATAGCCAATATTTTTGATTGCAACTAATAAAAACAAGCAAGCACCACTATTGTACTAAATAAACCAGCCGCTGTAATGCTTACTAATATTCGCAATGCCAAAATAACACGATCGACAATGTAAAATAAAATGTAAACAAAAAATCACACTGAATTTTTAAAATGCAAATATAGTATTGTGTTAGTTTTAGTAAAATGAGGCTTGATAATAACACATATCGCTTCAAAATTATTAATTTACATGGAGTCATTAACGAGACTAGCTAGTCATCGCCATGCCTCCTTGTCGGATGCCATCATAACTGTTCCGCACCGCATTCCAAAGTACAAATACATTTACATCTCATAAATAAAGGAGTTCAATACATGCAGATGTTAAAAATAACTTTACATATCACTGTATTGTTAACGAATCCATGTAAAAATCAAAGGAAAGAAGCATTTCTTTACATAATCACGTCACAATATGATTTGACGTCCATTTTGTAAAGATAGAACACCATCTATGTCTTACTGTTTAAAAGTCGACAAATCCTATGTTATTCAAATCTTTTCTTACCTTTATTCGAAATCTTCAGTGCAATCAACAATTACTGCCCGGCCTTGGAAATACTGTAGATATTAAAACTTACAAACTGCGCCAAGCTAAATCTGCCTGGGAACTTGCCGACTCAATAACTCAATACGTTTTTCGATGTTGCGCTCCTAGCGCCAACGCACTGTAACCACACCTTTTATAATTATGCACTGGTCTATGTTAACAGATAGGTCATTGCTTAATAACGACAGCGTCAGTTTCTTTCCGAATTAAATGCGTCTGTTGATGTTACTGACAAATAATTCTACCTCGATTATTAGTTCGGATTCTTACCACCACCTTTAACCACAACGATCAGCGCCAAAATGGCGACATTCAAATAGGCACAAAATGCCACGTCTTATAGCATATCCATTAACAGACGACAATGTAATTGCAAGAACGAACAAAGAGTAGCAATGTCAGATAAATCAAAGACTATATAATGTGCGCTTGACATAATGTTGCCAACATACAATTTGAAAAATCTCAAATACCTTTATTTTGTTATTTATTGTAACAAAAACTAAAACATATTGTTATCTCAACACAGAGATGACAAAATTTTTAACAAAGTTCGTACTGTTTCAGAGAAATCGCGAACGCACTTTGCAGTGATTGAAAATAATAATAAATGGATGTAGATACAACTTTAATCATTCTCTAACTTGAATTTCAACTTCCTCTCAGAAGGAGACGCTGGGGAACTCAATTCATAGGATAAAAGTTATGATGAACATTTTTGTAACTATACTTAAGACCAGAGATGCTAGAATAAAACAAAAATATATGTATTTAATCATTTTATTAAAAAAAAATATTTATCACATACAACATGTTTTGTTTTCTTTTAACTTTAAGGCAGTATCAAGACCACACATTAACTTGTACATTGAAATAAAATTGGGTAAAAGCCGTCGAATCAATGACATATCCTTGTATATGGTGGTACAATGCCCTTAAAGTCAGGGGAATTAAAAAAGAACATGTGTAGAACCATAACATATTAAATTCAAGTAAATATTGCTTTTTAAGAGGTGTTTCAATTAGTTAAAATATTTAGTCTAACACACTCACTTAATTTACTTATTGTTAGATTATTGATATTAGTTACACAAATACCAATGCCTCGTCCTACTTAATAAAAAGGTTATTAAATTAAATAAGTCAAAGAAACAATGTGTGTCAATTATATTTAATTACACTTGTGATGATAAAATTTGAATTAGTCTAAATATATGAATTACTTTTTACGTCACAAGCATTCTGCATTACAATAATTGTATACATTTAAATGATTTATTCTCAATTGTTTAATAAGCTTCTCAGAACTCAGAAACTCACATATATTTTTAGGCACGTGATTAAAAAAAAAACAAAATTATTTTAACATTTATGTCTAGCATGTCATCTGTTTATAATTAAGAAGTAACCGTGTTTTTTATTGTAGAAACACTTGTACAAAACCATATTGTCTCTGTTTTTCAAAGAGAATGAAACATCTCATTCTCTCGATTATTTTGACAATATATTTGCACGATTGTTTCGGCAGTGTTTTTGCTAAACATATGAACACTTCAATGTTACTTTATTGCCAAAGCTACATAATATAATATTAATATTGTACATTCAAAATATTTTCATATCCACTACAATTAATAACAATAAACATTTACTAGTAACCAACTCCATTTGACTAACATATATAATATAGTATATGTTTACATTACATTTCACAACATGCCAAAAATTCCGTTTGTAGAAAACAGAATATTTGCTATTATCATATTACTCATATTTATTGCTCATGGCTCTTACATTTAAAAACAATGCACACAAACAGTTAAAAAGTCATATAAAAGCTTAAAATCTTATGTCACAACATTAAAACATTTTTCATTAACAGCAAATTTCAATTCAGCATATACTGCAATATAATCTATTATTAATAAATTTAATAAAAACATTATTACTTGTGTTATTTTGTTGTTTTTGTGTTGACTATAATGTCATTTAAAAGCGATTCCCATTTAATAATTAATTATGTATAAAATTTAAAACTAACATTTAAAATCAGTTTAATTCACATAACAAATTATTATTTAGTCATCCAACATAGGATACAATAAATGTCAATAAAATTTTACAAAAATATCCTAATTCTTCTAAAAAATCTTATTGATATGATTAGCTAAAACCATTTTAATACAATGCCATTCTCATATATATTTAATTATATAAAAATTACTTTATTAAAACACTTTGTAATGTAGCATAAAAACCATGCCAACAAATATCACAAAATTCTAATTATGTTAATATTGTGTGTGTGTGTTATGTGATGTGATTCTAAAATAACCAATGTTAAGTAGAAGGGAGGCCTAAAGTCTTTCTTACGAGACGTTCCGCTATTTTGTTGAACTGTTTACGATCTTCTCTCCACATTTTAGCCGCATCCACATTTGCACCACTCTCATCATTTGGCTCTGGAAACCATTGGTTAAGTCTATCAAAAATGCAAAATTAAAGAAATATTACAAAATACAATTTGATGACATATATAATTATTCGCACGCAACTGCGTCCACGTGAAATTGAAAAATGTAGGCAGCCTATGTGATTCTAGACTATTATATATTCTAGACTATGCTCTACATGTTTTGTTCTTGTTTTATTTCAATAATTAAAAAAAAACATACATCCATCTAAACTTTAGTATTTATAATAGTAAGAATATATCAAAGTGTTTTTAGCTGTAAATACATTACCAAAATCATTCATATCTTACCAGCTAACATGCTAACAACTGAAAGAAGGATTTTTTCAACACTCTGCACAGGCGACCATCTCTCGGCACTGCTTTCATAACCCATTGGATCATCACCCGGAGCATGTAATATGGAAATGCAAACTCTACCATCAGCATAAACTAAAAATCAAATAAAACATTATCCTTTTCTCCCTAACTATATATAAACTTAATTTTTAAATATCCTTTTTATAACACCATGTAGCAGTTAACTAATGGCGTTTCATCAGATTTAAATTATTTTACTAGTAAGTAATTATTTTCGAGATTTAAATTAGCAGAATGATAATGAATGACTTAATATACGATGAACTAAATCTGAATGTAACTTCTTATTTCTGTTGAGAAAATATAACCTTGCTATACCTGAAAAAGAATATATTTTAAAGCAAAACTGTCATTTCTTATTCAGTAGGAATCAAAATATAATAAAAATTAACTTTTGACAAAGTTACAGTGTTACAATACAACATTTTAAAAAGATTGTTTTGTAATTTATTTTAATAACATTATTTTAAAAAATCGTTAATTGTTAAATGAAAGGTTTTAATATCCATGAACCAAGAAGTAAATTTAAAAAGGTTTTGTTTTGAGTTTATAACACTAAAAGACAAAACATAATTTCATAGATTTCGATATGTAAGACAAAACATATTTACATGCAACATTTAAAACTTTTTCCACAAGCTTATTTCATTGTTATTATTATAATAAATAATAACTGTTGTGAAACCTTTATAAATAGATATTGTTATCTTTGATTTTTATATATGTACTTTGTCATACAAATGTTACAACACTGAAAACTCTTTTAATAGAAAACATAATTTTATTATAAATTGTAGGCACTCACTGTTAGGATGAAACATTTCACATATAAACTGCATTTTTGGCGGACTTAATGGATAATCAGGAGGAAATATTAACTTTGCAGGGAAAATTCCCCCTTCAAAACAAGTCCCTTCTGGCCCCCTATAAAACAAAGGAGAACAATTATATTTTTTATTTTATTTACTGTTAATTTCAAATATCTTATTTTATTAATAAATAAAACAAAACAATAACCACTGATAATATTGCATAAACAAAATGAAGCATCAGAAAGGCAATATATTTTCTGTTTATCTTATCTTCTCATGATTTAATAAACTATCAACACAGCGCCATCTTTTACTATGTTTTTAAAACATCATCAATTCTAATACCAAGGTTCCAGAAATTACACAAAATCTTTACTCTTTTCTCATAGTAATATTAGAGATTGGTCGAGCTCTCCTCCGAGTGCATGAGGCAACTTATTTTCAGCATAAAAATAAGCTTTATTCCTTTGGATTAGAGGTTAAACTACTTATGATTTTATTTAAATTAAAGGTAATTTATTAAGATTTATTAATAATTTTCTGTTGATATTTAAATTTGTTGAATTTTGTTAGTTCAGCGCACAAGAGCATGTATAGAGAAACAGGCACTGATTGTAAATTAAGAAAATGACCTTTGTGGTTACTAATGATTAGATTACTTCAATAATAATTTAACTTACGTTATCAAGGCCTCCCACTCAAAAAAGTTTTCTTCATTTATTGGACCAGCAATAATACCTTCTGGAGGATTCAGAGTCAATTCTGAAAAAAACAACAAATATTTAACAAAACCATTTTGATAAAATAATTATGGTAAAGAAATAAATGAATAACATAGTCAATGACAAATACACGTTAGAGTGATTTTACAAACTTTTAATGTAGTGTTTATTGGGATTTACACATCTCTATTACCAAAATGCATGTTACATAAGAGATTCTGGACGTATGTAATAGACCTGCGCTATTTTTACTTAACGCTAATAAATATATATCATATGTTAATAATGTCTGTTGATTGCGAAAAAAGTTTGATACAAGTTTAGAAAGAGCGGCTAAACATGGGACGTGGAAGTCAACTTCGCTTTTTATTGAGTTAAGATAGATTACTTTCCTTCTTATTATCTTTTGTGCCAATTATAATAAAATATAAGGTTCCCATACTTACGTTTATATTCAGCCATAAGACGTCGCAAAGCAGATCCTGCCATGGTTAATTATTATTTGGTTAAATATTCACAGGAAAATGTTAATTATTTTGAATGAATATATATAAATTTATACATTGAACAATTTTTTATAAGTTGCTAATTTTATCATTTTCCTGACAAATTATTGTCATGTAATAAAAAAAAATATATGTGGTAGTTTCTCGTTTGCTGGTCCAATTCGGATGACACGACTCTTGACCAGTGTTGCCAAGTGACAATATAATATGACGTTCCATACGTGTCATGTCGTCCCATGACGTAACAATTAATATTTTGAATAAAAGTTATTTGGTGAAAATATTTTTTATTGTATAATTTAGAAAAAATACAAACATATTGTCATGCATATTTTTAAACTTTAAATATAAATGAAATAATTACCACATAAAATTCTTATATTTTGCCAAGAAATTGGAATAACGAACTCTCGACAGATGCGTGAAATATATAAGAAAAAAATGTATCTCTGAATAAAAATATTGTCTATTATTCTTATAATTATCGATTTTGTATTTACAAAAAAATTAAATACATTAAACGGTAAATAACACATTTAATTGTAATTTTACGCATTGCGAACGTAGAGGTTAGTATTATTTATTTCCTATAGCGTACTTGTTAAATAAAATTGCTTAAATAAAAACGTTGTTTTAAAGAATTTTATGCTAAGTGCATCGAAAATTCTGAAATTTAGTAATCTATGTATGGTATGAGAATATACTATCACGTAGAATTTACTATTTTATATTATGAATCGCTATAATAATATGTACTTTGCGCAAACGTTACAAATTACAATTAAATGATCGTTTGCATCGATTTCGTATTAGAGATATTTCTATCAGTTATATTGTTTATGTTTAACTTTTCTTTATAACCTTAAGTTAAAACATAAACAGAAAAAAAGAGAAATGTAGCGAAATCATGACGTGCGATATAATAGTGAAATTTTATATAGATAAAGACGTAAAAAAGTATAAACGGGCTGAAAAGAACAAAGTGAGAGTATATCACGAACATTAATGAGAACGTTTTCGTAACGTCATCGACAAAAAATGTATGAGGTTTGTGCAGCGCTCCTACCGGCGTAAAGTAAACCATCAATTCTTGTACAAATTTTTCAGCAGAAGATACATCAACTTTAACCCTTTCGATTGCACACGCACAATCTTGAAGAAATAAATACTTTCCCAATTATGTGGAAAACAAATATGTTGAATAGTTTGGATTTGACAGAGGAAAATTATCCTAATATTATTTCCGGCTTTCCTAATTTGACTTCAGTGGTGAGAGAAACTTGTATATTTCAATGTAAAAAAAAGATTACTATTTTAAATAATAAATTAATAAATCGCAACTACCTTCGATATTTAAACATAGAAAATGTGTTGCTGAGTAAAACTATTGATCACGATATAAAATTGTAAAAATAATCGAAAAGGATATACGAATTTTAAAGAATACATGGTTATTGTACAATTAATGTCATAATATTAATAAGTTTTGTTTATTTTATATAGAAAGAAGAAACTCCACGTTACAATTGTAGTTTTTGCACCAAGACGTTCTGCAATGAGACGGCTATGCGAAATCATGAGAATTTCGATCATCTACCACGATCTTTAAATGATGACGCTGAACAAGCCATTTCTCCTGCACAAATAAATGACCAGGTAATGTTTGTTCCAATTTAGTAGTTTAGGTAAACTAGGATAACTGACTTTACGTGTCTAGATGTAAGCCGATAGACCTATATATAGCTATCGCCACTAAACAATTAAAGTTATGCTTAATTTCAACCTAAATTAACTTAATAATTATGTTACGTTATAATACTTAACCATAGTAGTTCAAGATGAAAATGACCTCAAAATAATTATAATTTGCTCGTCACATTCTATTGCTTCTCTCAAAATGTGTAGCCTAATGAAGGCAATATTATGGTGTATAATATAATAATTTAGGGTGTCGAAGGACTACGCGGATTTCAATTCGTGCCAAGTAATTTTACCGATAACAAGGAAACAACTATCGTCGATGGACACAAGAGGTGTTATTTTAATGAAAATACAAGTTACATATTATTAAAAGTTGAAGGGGACGACATGGATCCAAACGCATTGAAAGGATACCGTCGCCCCGGTATACTAAGACGCACTCAAATTAAACAAGGAAGGCAGACTGTTGATTTAAGGTAAAAAACTTGCAATTTATATGTTAGATGGTAAAGCATCGTGTAACAAAGATATGTTCTAAATCCTCCCTCTGAATCCGGTTTTTAGATTCAGGCGTAACCCTATAGGTTGCTAACGTACTGCGGATTATTTTTTTGACATCGGGCTATCGCTTCATAATTAATAGTCGTAAGAAACATCAATAGGTGCATTTTAATTCATCATCATCATCATCACCAGCTCACTATACGTCCCCACCGAGGGGCTCGGAGCCTACCCTAAGTAAGGGTGACTAGGCCATAGTCAACCACGCTGGCCTAGTGCGAGTTGGTTGACTTCACACATATCTTTGAATTTCTTCGCCGATATGTGCAGGTTGCATCATGATGTTTTCCTTCACCGTAAGAACGTCGGGTAACTTATGTACATATGAAAATTCTAAAAATTGAAAATCACATTGGTACATGGCGGGATTCGAACCCAAGACCTGTAGATTACAAGTCCAGTGCTTAAACCACTGAGCCACCGACGCTCCCAGCATTTTAATTAATCATAATTAATTTGTACCTTGGTAGAAAATTGTCTAAGAAACGACTATATTATTTTTGTTTTTCAGAGGTCCTTTTACTTGCTCAGCAACATTGGCCCTGCGACCAGACCTTCAATGTCAGGAGATGTTCTTCAATTGTTGCGAGTACTCGCTACACTATCGCGAAGAACATACAAAAAGGCGAAAAGCGGCCTTGCGCTGCCAAGTCTGCGAGAAGAGTTTATACAAAGAGTTTGACGAAAAGCCTGCAGGCTTACAAGAAACTCCGCCAATGGCATTTTCATGTCGTATTTGTGGGGAGAATTTTATGTCAAGTTCCGACCAAGAAGAGCATAATCGCATCTTTCATATGAAGATGAAGCCCCATCAGTGTTCTATCTGCGATAAGAGATTTACGCAACAGGGGGGTTTGCAGCAGCATATGCGTATGCACACCGGGATTCGTCCCTACGAGTGTACCTTCTGCCCGAAGGCGTTCACACAGAAAGCTGGCCTCGACCAGCATATCCGTACTCATACGAAAGTGAAACCCTTCAAGTGTGTGATCTGCAGCAAATGTTTCTCGCAATCAGTCCACCTTCGGCAGCATATGCGTACTCACACAAACATTCAGCCTTTCGAGTGCCGAGTGTGCGGTCGCCGTTTCAAACAGAGCAGCCACCTCAAGTTTCATATGCGTTCGCACCTCGATGACGGCGATGTCGTCCTCGACGTGGAAACTTATACACACGCTGTTCTGCCTCAGAGTCAGATGGACTTTTTGAATATCGCCAACTTACAAGAAGTGCAAGATGGCGAAACAAAGTATTACGAAGCAAAGCTGAATGAACCGGGTCCGCTTACAGCCGCGGACATTCACGCTGCGCTAGTCTTACCAAACAACTATTAAATCTGCCATATGTAGTTGGATCTTTACTATGGATATTTCCTTAGTAAACATTAAACTACACTGAGGTGGATCGTTACTTTATTTTTTACTATGAATTAGTTGTAAGGAAAGTTATTGAAAAATATGTGTATGCTGTTGTGCATTCATGTCATCTATAGTGTATTTGATCTACTTATATATGTGTTGTATATTTTTGACATTTTCCATTTTAAATTTCACTGCCAAAGAACCTGCAGATAAAAAATATCGCCATCCCTCTCATACCTTTTCAATAAATAAGAGAAAAAAGTGTTATTGTTCATGTTATATAGCAGTAGAAACTCACAGTTATAATATAAATTGATTTAACTTTGTATTTGTGTTTATGTTTAATAAAAATGGTTTTAAGAAAAATTACAAATATTTCATTAATCTATCTATCTTCTATACAGGTAAGAAAATTGAAGTGGAGTGAAAAAACTTATATAAGTTTGTAGAAAAACTTAGATTAGTTAAAAATATGTTTTATTTTTCCTGGTTTCAAAATTATCCTTACATAATGAAATGTATCAGTGCAGTAGAATTCAGCAGCAGTATTTAGACAAAGGAATGACGGAGTCGTCAAAACACGGACGCGTACGACGTGTGGGCGCGGGGCGGTTACATTTTGGTGATTTGTATATTGTGTTAGAGCCGCGTATGGCGCTCAAGTAAAAACAAAGGGAACCCGCTGATGGCTGCATCCTGGCGATTAAACGTCCCTTTGTCCCGATTCCATCTTTACACTCATGACAATATTATCTATTATTGTCATTGGACAAACCCTATTTATCACCAGTCAGAAATTCATAATTTAGGTCCCATTCCTCGTTCATGTTTGACTGTTAATTGTAAAGATGCATTTCCATTGCCGAAATAGTTATAAAAAAACATGTTCTCCACTTTTTAAACGATCTGCGGAAGCCCAATCTTCACGTCGTTATTTTAAAATGAAGTGTAATGTTTTATGAACAGTCGTATCTAATACAGCTTTTTATCTGTCGAACTATTGGGCTGCCCCTGTATTTCGCACCCAAGCCCAGAATTATCTTTACCCGCCAGACATGTTGTAAAACTCCTAAGTTTTTTGTTAACGTCCATGCCGTGCCAAGACCAACTAGTAAGTTTTTTAACCTCGACCAACGCACATGTGGCCGATGCGCCGAGCATGATTTACATTTTGTTTACATCCGCCGCCCGAGGGTTAAATGGTTACCTATATCGTATAAGGGTTACGTCCAAAAATGGCCAGCAGTACCCCACAGTTTCTTTAAATACTTTTAAACATATTAATGGACATCAAGTAAATAATTCCAGCAATGATTGTCAATATGTGCCGTACGCAAACTGATTACAAGTTCGATCAGTATTCACAATGTTCCTGCATTTTAGCGCGAAATAATCGATAAATTCTATACTAATATTGCAAAGTGGAAAGATTTGTATTTTTGTTTGTAACGAATAAACTGAAAAACTTCTGCACCAATTTTAAAAATTTATAACGGATCTTTGAATAAAAGCTTTTTTTAATTCCTCGCGGTCGGAGTCGCGAAAAAAGCTAGTATAAACCGAGATAAGCTCAATACAACAGATTTTTCAAATTAAGCCTGTAAAACAAGATACTTGTCTATAATGTCCCTCACACAAGTAATGCAACCTAAAAATGCAATCAATTTTTTTTTATCGAAAGAGTACAGTTTGAAATCAACACTAACCCAAACGTAAACGCAATAAATTGTAATTTCATGGCCGATGCGTTGAAAATATTTCATTTAATGTAGGCATTATAACGGATTTTGTTTTTTTAGTATTAAGCGCTCGACAGAATACTAAGCGCGATAATCCAATTCATCTTCCAAGTGTAGCAAATATAATTCATAGTATCATAAATTCTAGTCCAATATGATTTATTCATAAGAATCTGTACAATATATACCTGCGGCAAAAAATGTGTGCAATTTCGTGCAAAATAATAAATTACTGGCAAAGATAATCTTTATTAAATAAAATTGGTCTTTATAAATATTACAAAAACTATGATTCAGTTATATTGAGTATTATTAAGAAATAGTAAACATTTTCGCGTCTTTTGCTCTCTCGCGTGTGGTCGCTTTGTCAGTTTTATTCCTCACGTCGCATAAAGAAATCAATATAATGCAGGTATTCGCTGTTTTAAGGCATAAATAAGCTTCCCACAAAATGTACCCCTACGTTTATTACATTAGTGTAGTATACGAATGATAATTATAGAAAACTGGCCATTAACGCTTTTGTATTTACCCATTTAACTTCGAAAGCTTTTGTACTATGAGCTTTCTTTAAATCTCTAAAAAAGTTGTTTTTAGATACTGAGAACTGTATCTCAATTAAACTTGTCTAGCCTTTCGTGCGGCAAAGAACAAAAAGCGTTTGGACCGTTTCGATGGCCGTAAATGCGTTTAAAGTCGCCGTCGGCACTGCCTATGTTTACGTTGTCCGGTAATGGATCCTGTTCATTGGAATGTAGACGTGCTGATGATATACGTTTATAGCGACGTTTTATATAACACTGTATTGTACGTAGTTCATATTCGCCGAATAATACAATGATAACGAAGGTTGAATTAAATAATTAGGGGACTGCAAAATGAAAAGTTCAATCTAAATTAATAAGAAAAAAATGTATCCAATACCACGAATAGAAGTAAGAAGATAGATTTGAAAATATGAAGAAGTATATAACATTACAATGAAATCTAGATACAATAAACGGCACTATATCTATTGATATAACGGATAACTGTCGAGCCTTCAACACTCCAACTTTCCCCGATGAAATGTTTACGTAGCGAGCTGCGGGCTGCAAATGAAATCGTTGAAATAAATCTAGTTGCCGCTTCCTGAAGTCTGTTTCTTATTAAAACATACGCCTCGCTCACAAAGCAATGAGGAGTAAATGTAGGCACGCACGAGAAGCTGCTACGAGCCGCGAATTGGTGCCAACAGGGTTGCCACATCTGCAATTATGTATATGTTATATAATACTTAATTCGAATACCATTCTTGGCGAATACAGACAAATTGCCCTCACTCCAAATGTAGTTAGAAGAAATTTTACTTATCGATATTTTAATGATACAATTGTTTACTTCTCAAAAATTACAAAATTAATTTATTAAGACATTTCCTAAAAATAGTGAGTCCCTAGACTATATTTTATTTTAATACTAGCTTTTGCCCACGACTCCGTCCGCGTGAAATTAAAAAAAACAAAAGTGAACAGCCTATGTGTTCTCCCAGACTATCCTCTATTACAAATTTCATTGAGATCCGTTCAATCGTTTAGGTTATAAAATCTAACAAACATCCATCCATCCATCTGAACTTTCGCTTTCACAATATCAGTAAGATTTTGTTTTTTAGTAAGATTGAAGCCAACATGGAATGGTAGTTACGGATAAGCTGTTCGCTACAGTAAGTAGACGTTTGTAAATTCAGTAGCCCTAGCGCTGTACGCCTGGTACCCGATGACGGACACTACGCACATGGCCACTTCGTCATAAAATGTGATTTGCGATCTTTCTTGGTTGCCAGCGCATGCATCTTTGTGATTGTAGGTACACACAGTGAAGCAAGGGGTGATCAGATAAGCGACAACTAGATTTCCTTCTATCATCACTATTACCAGCTATATGTATCCTGTCCTATATTTCCGTCTATACTATATAGGATAAAATTCGAAATCGCCACATACAAATTTTGATTTTTTTTGTGCAAATTTAAAAAAAAACATTATTTGCAACGAAAGGAATTTTAATCACTATTAGACATTTCGCGAGGTAAAAAAAAATGTTACCATCATATTTTATAGTAAATTGTGGCCTTTTTGCATATTCGAAATTTATGGACAAGCCAGTAGAGTCAAAATGGCCAATCAACCAGGTTAGATTTTGAACTGGTACTAGGGTAGCATAAACACTTAGGATGTGCATTTTAAATTCAGAGGGTGCGTCGTCTATGCAATTTGTGAATATCGTTCCGCGCAGCGGGGCTGGCGGGGGACGGATCGGGGAAAGTGCGGGGGAGGGAGTTATTGCATTGGCTAGTTCAACCCCAACTCCGGCATTGCAGTCGATGGGAGCGTGTAGAGCAATCGCTCTTCACGTTTCCATTCTGCAAGGTAATAGTAGTGAATTGCATTTTAATGTGTAGATGGTACTTTACAATATGTTGTTTTGAAATTTAAAAGAAATCTCTGTCGATTAAAGGGTTTACAGAGCATAGTTAGTATGATAATTTAAAAAAAAATGTGTTTATTAATCAATTTTGATAATTAATTCATCACTCGAAGATATACAGAAATGAAAAAAAATCTTATTTATGTCAAATAATTAAAAATCACTCGTACGCCATTGCGCACGGAATCATATGCAGAGGTAAAACCGTTTACGGTCCTGCGCATCTTTCGAGATGCAATGAACTCAAAAACTACCCACCCAAAAACTGTTTTTTGAGATACTATCGTTTCGTATTTTTAAATTTCGAACCGGAAGGTCAATAAGACTATTTTATCAATATTAAAGACTGCTGCAGACGTCAGGTCAACTGAACCATAATAAAACTTTTAAATAATTAATAAGGGGGAGGGAGGTGTTACGAGAAGGAAAATAAGGATGTGACAAAATTAAATGTATAAAAGACAGACTGCGTGAAGTGTATTAGAAGCTAGAAAGGACTAAACTAGATTAATGAGATAAAATTGTGAAAAGAAGGAAACCTATTGGGCTGACTCTTAAGTGCAGATAGGAAAATCGAGTGATTAAGTTTCGAATATACCAATCGTTAGATATCTTATTTGTAGAAAATCTCGTTCAGACGTTTAAAGTACATCAGTAAAACATAACAAATATTAACAGAAGGAATAGTTACGCAAATTAATGCGAAATCATTGCCTCAGAGATCGTTCTTGACCCACCTTCCGCATCTAATGTCTAACGTTTCTGATAATTCTTCCCTTCAGATTTAAGTTTGTTTATCTAAACCTTTATTGTTACCAGTAATTGATCAGTCAGCACGCTTTTAAAATGTCGCTAGTAGCGCGTATACACCTTTAACTAAACTATCGCGCAATTGTTTAGTTGTGCTTTGATTCCTATGAGCTTGTATAGGGTGCGCACACTACTCGATTTTTAGTTGTGCAACTAAGCTGTTGAATGGGCTGCGAAACAATCGACAACCGCAGAACAGTTAGGCGATGGTAGTCAAAGGAGTGCGCCCGCTCTATAATTAATTAAAAAGCGTATCTAAGAATAACAATGCTAAACTTTGCATAAGAGACATAGTTGTTAGTACCGAGTGCCGGTATGTTATTAAACACCCAGTTATTAGAAGTGATATAAAATATGCTGGACGGTGTTACGTTTCACACTACGAGATGATAAAAGTCTTTTTGTGTTGCCGATGTATATCATTGTACAACATTGTTGTTATTTTTTGTGTTTCGTTTCGGAATTATTTGTATTTGAATATTCGTCGTTGTTTTTACATTAACACTTTTTTTTTTAATCAACGAATAACTAGATAGAAATAGAGGATTTTTAATATAAGGATAACCAATGCTTATGTTTTGTTTGTATGTTATAGGTTTATATCTAATCAATATTGAAAAGGTTAACCGGAAAGCAAGGTTTAAATCCTTGCTTTCTGGATCGTAAGTGAATTTATCTTTATAAAAATCTGTAGTGTACATACATACTTTTTGCGTAGAAAATAATGTGAACTTGAAAATTTAAGATAACAATTCGTTTGGTTCTGGTGGTCGAGAATCAATTTACACCACTCATAAATGTCTAATTGCGTACCTAAAATTAAGGCGAAACCGTAAAAACCTCAAAGATAACATCACTGGATCGTAAAAGGTGATGAATGGAGGGTTCAAGATCAGGCAACGTCCGGCGCCCGCGCAGTAAGCGCGCCATCTTGTAGGCGGGGCCGCGGACGCGCGTCTGCGTACCCGAGTATCTCTCTCAGACTCGTCGCGCCGACTTAACGTATGCGGGAAAGAGCAAAGCGGATGGATCTTGCCTGTATTTTACATAAACTTCTCATTGTGAACAGCGTGTGCTGTTTTTTCTTCTGTTTTTAGTCAGCTGGAGATTTAATAGAACAAGTACTAACTCGAATTCGCTCTACCTACATAAGCCCACATGTTATATCTGATTACGTATGTGTTTCTTTTAACATATTCACTGAGTACAAAATCAATATATACAACTTGTATGTTTGCGTGATGAGGTGTTAACATGACGATAAATATGTGTGAGCAATAATAGTGGCATCCGTGTTTACTACTAAAGCAATTGTTTATGACAAAGATCAGCAACCCAGCTCCCGTCTCGTAGCGATCTTACGTTTATAGAGCTATTCGATGGTAATTATTTATTTATGTATTTATCTTTTGCGACACGAGAGTTAATAACATTATTAGGTATTTAACACCAAACAATTGTGAGTAATTTTAAGACGCTTCTGTTTTAACAACACATCAGAAAATATGAACTATATCACTTAGTGATCCGTCAACGAACTTTACACACTATATGGGTATTTGGACTTAAACGGTTTCTAAATGCCAACAATAATAGACTTCTATGTCGATGATAAGCTGCAATTAGTTGTTGATATAAGTAAGATAGAATTTTTTTTATAATAATAGTATTATTTTTTTATATCAATGGTTGTACCGGATGTAACAGAACCACTGATGCAACTCCTAACATTTTAGCAAGTTAGAGTCAGATAAAGATAAGAAAAGAACCTGCAATTAGGTTATATAGGAAATGTTGCCGATTTCATTACGAATAAGACTAATTTGAATATATTTATCAAACTTGAAATTTATAAACAAGACGATACTTAAAACAATTTTTTTAAAGCATTTAAATTCCTTAAAGACTTACACGACCCGGCTGTTCCTCAAAGTCTCCCATTGCATTTGACGAACGATTTTCAAACTTTGTACGTCATGGTAAGATACAAACTTGAGTAGTTACGTTTTTTCACAATGACTTCCACGACGAGCCTGCCCCAGTCATATGAATCACTAGTCACATGAACGTTTTGTTACAAAAAAACACCTTATCACGCGTAGTTAAAGATAGTTTTAGTATACCGTCGATCGTTTACACGAGACTGAGTAAATAAATCCGGCAAGTTTAATGCAAAACTTTTGGTTTACGCTTTATGGTAAATATTTGGTATACGTCGTATAACTGTTTTATAGATCTAGTAAAATGTTTGCTTTAATTGTGCTAGGTCAAGAGCGGCCGTTCGACAGGCGTCCTTGCGACGGATAAATATTATTGTCTAAGCGGGTTTTCCGTTCTTTAGTGTTTGTACGTAAATGTTGATGATACAGGCTGTGGGCGCG
>NW_013528493.1:1109199-1160188 GCF_000836215.1 Papilio polytes
CCGTCGTCGCCGCCTTCTCGCCATGACTTGCCTGACATTTTACCCAACTATCAATATGCCGTCGCTAATGAACACGGTAAGTTATTCATATATTTTCCATAGCTAGAATTACATCTACCGAGTTGTATCTATTATGCTCAAATAAAGTCTTTATTTAAAAAGTCTTTATTGGCGCTTTTCACATGTGCACTAATTCAGTGCGTAGGTCTTTTTTACAATTCTGCACCTAATAACTAAATTCTCATAAAAAAAATCAGTATTATCGTTTTTTTGTGTTATTGAAACACTACAATCAAAAAGTATAGAAGCATTTTAAAGTATTGATTAGGTTTATAATTTTCATCTATCAGAAATTTCGTTTACATTGCATCTTGTCACTGTTGTTCCGGAAAATGATGATTAAAAGTTAAGTCTACCCTACCCCTTTTTATATATCAGTACGTGTAGTTAAGCTATCGATATAACAATCTATTTAAAAAATAGTAACAATTTATGAAAGACAAAAAGATATGAATAAATAAATTCTTTTTAATTATATTCACCTTTCAAATTTATATGATTATTACTACTTGTAAATAAGTTTTCTCTGTACTTAATGAATGTGTTTAGTCGTAAAATTTTGTTAACTTGCATAGAGATTACGGAAATTTGAAAGTTATTTTTTTACCACTCGAATGGTATGTCGACAGTCTTACCTCGCAAACGGCGACTTCTGTTTCACGTCACCATCTCAAGTGGTACCGCAGTCGAGTGCCAAACATTACACTCATAATAATGTTCTTAACGTTTATACTAACGGTGTGATCCCTTGAACAATCACCAAATTTATTACCGTAAAGGGGTAGAAAGAGATTAAGGAATCATCCCAATCTTACAAATGAAAATGAATTTGATCGTAATCACCATTTTAGTGACACTCGTGAGACAAAAAATATTGTGATTCTAAGTAGAATGTGAAACATTTTTTTTGTCTTTTTCTGGATAACAAGAGTTTGCAGATTTATATAGTATTTATACACCCATTAATTTAATTTCCGTTAAAGCAAATAGTTTAACTACGTCATCGTATTGAACTATATCTAAAAAAAATTATCACTAATATGCCAGCAGAACAATCATACTTCATACTAGTATTATAAATGCGAAAGTTTAGATAGGTGGATGTTTGTTAGAGTTTATAGCCTTAACGGCTGAACGGATTTCGATGAAATTTGGTATAGATGTAGAGGATAGTCTGGAAGAAAAAACAAAAGTGAGTAGCCTCACATAGGCTACTCACTTTTTTTTTAAACTCCCCGGGAAGAGAATCGCGGGCGAAAGCAAGTATTTTACTACATTTAAAAGAAGAGATTTAAAAGGCGCTGTTACTAGTGATATAAATATTTACTTGTTATCTTGTCTTGTAATCTTTATCTTTGGCACACTTTAATAAATTATATGATAAATCTACCTAGAAAAGTGCTTAAAAAGTCGTAGCAATGCGTAGCAGACTCGTAAACTGCTACGCATAGTACTACGAGCAATTACGTTATATTATTATTTCTTTTCCGTCGGGAAAGTCTGGTAGGTTTGGATAAACCTCTGTGTAATAATAGATAAATAAAGCCTTATTTACATAATTTAATTCGGTAAATAAAGGTAATACTAATATTATAAATGCGAAAGTTTAGAAGGATAGATGGGTGGATGGATGGATGTTTGTTAGAGTTTGTAGCCTAAACGGCTGAACTGATCTCGATGAAATTTGGCATAGCGAAGAGGATAGTCTGGAAGAATACAGGATATTTACTTTTGTTTTTTTGAACTCCATGCGGACGGAGTCGCCGGCAAAAGCTAGTATTTGCATATTACGATGGCGATAACGACGGTACTGCCGATTCGTAGTACGGGTTAATTCAAAGCTTAACTCTTTTTAAATTATGAACTCCTGATACATGAAACTATTCCGCGCTGTAGGTGTACTTGGATATATTTTTATAGGTGATGTTAAGTTAAAGTTAGTTTTACAAACATTGCAAGCGATTTACACAAAAAATCTCGAAAGCTCTACACCTCGCCAATTTTTAGACGATTGTCTGTTTGCTAAGACTAAGTCTAAATATTAATAATTTATTTTATTCTATAATTAACGTAGGCATACAATTGCTGTAAATCATAGTTTTAAAGTTTTTGTTTAAATAATCATAAATTTAGTAAACCTAATCGCCAGTTGTAGATGACAATTGCGACCTCTGCATACTTTTTATCAAAAAATTGTTACTAGATATTAATCTACTGCCACACTCAGGATCGTTTTATGGTCAATAAGGGACAACCTTAGTATACATTTGCAATGATAAAAGTTTATTAAGGGGTTGCTTAAGGCACTCTGAGTATAGCAATGAATTGGCTTTAATAAATAACTATTAATGATTTTCTATCGCCTAGTTTTTGCCCACCTATAACTATAACCTATCAGAAATCGGCGCCAAATAGTTTTATGTACAAGGAATTCATAATTTCAGAGCAGTAAACCTCGTTGAAGCTATAAAGGTATCCATTGTTATCCGGTACAAGCGTTGCAAGCCATATTAACAGATTGTATGATGTGGCAGTGATCTCTCCTACATGAGGTATTTAATACGTTGATATATTTATCAGAATAGTTAGATAAGTAATTACATTTAAAATTACACTACACCTACAAGGAGATAGGGAAATAAAGTGAAAATGCCGATTGGTCACCTCTTTCGAGATAATTTGTCCTGTTAAAATTCAATAGTGTATTACATGTTACATACAAACCATATCAAATAATAAACTATCATGTGGAATATCGTATCGTGTGATAATGTATACTTTTCAGTGGTTTCACTTTCAATATTCGTCAGAGTATTGATTTCCAAGTTTCGTGCCCGTGTGTGAGTTTAGTTGTTTATCGTCGTCTACATTGATGAAATCTGTGAACTCTAACTACGTCCATATAGTTATATAATTTGATGGATAATATTTGGTTAGCAATGATTTGTTTATTATTAGTTTCCACTTCTTCCTATGTCATAAATTTAGAAAAGTATCATTGCAGATTTTAAAAAATACATAAAATATTGAACTTATCTAGGGAATTGTCTTTCTAGTGAACTGAACACAAACGTTTGGCGACAACTTTGTTAGGTCTTGTTCGAAGCTTTTATCACAATTACATATAATAGTAGTCGATCTATAGTCGAAGATTTCTGAAGTTATTATTACTTTATAGGGACTTTGATGAAGATGACACGAAATACAGCCATGGTCGTCTTATCATACTTATATTATAAATGCGTATGTTTAGGTGGATGCGTGGATATTTATTAGAGTTTGTAGCATAAACGCCTGAAAAGATTTCGTTGAGATTTGGTGTAGATATAGAAGATAGTTTGGAAGAACTCATAGGCTACTTCATTTGTTTATTTTATTCCACGCGAACGGAGTCGCGGGCGAAAGTTAGTTGTAAATAAGTCTTATTAGTGGTAGTTAGTTGTTATTACTCGATTTACCTCAACTCCAACTGGCGCGCATTTGAGTGTAGTGGTAGTAGAAAGAATTAGATAAATAGTCACCTCTTTGTTTTAGTAGTATACCTGTATTGGTAACCGCCGGGTCTACTCAGGCATGTTTAGCCTATTCCTTATTTATTAATTAGAAGTATCATGAAATATGGTGTTATGAGTTTGTGACGTCACATTATCACTCAAACACCAGGAGAACAGACTTCAGAAGTAGTTTAATATTATAATTCGATCGATACATTGCCTTACAAAATATCCATGCGCAGTTTGACGTCAGTTTAATACTTTCAATTTCTATGTGCGCAATTGTTAGTTCCAGTCGCATTCTTTGGTGAGAGATGTGCAGTACGATATATAAGATATTTATTTCTTTTGAAATCCTCATTTAAAAACTATCTATCATTATTAATAATCAAGTAATGAACTAAATAAGTAATATAGCAATAAATAATTCAATGTTTAAACATGTAAGTATAGTTTCGAAGTGTACATAGACGTCTATTAAATAGTGTGAGCCGAGCTCAGGGCCGGATAATCGACGATTTATTGCAGTCCATGTGCGCTTCGAACTGTTTCTTAGAAGCAGCAACACTCCCTTACGACGGTCATAAAAGCTGCGGTAACATGTGCAATGGCAGCGATTCCATCGCTTGCAACGCTTGCAGCGCTTACTATTTCAAAGCTACCAATTTATTCCGTTTTGTTTTTCTAATAAGTAAACGTACCATATTAAAAAAACGGTAATAAAAAACACAATAAATATTGGGATAATCGTCTCTTGACAAGTTTTGAAATAAGTATCGCCATAAATTAGTAAATTAATTTATTGCGTTCAAGAAGTTGGACTACACCCTTACAAGAACGTTCATCGTTATCTATAAGCCAGTGCTAAGCCGAGATATTACTTACAAATTTCAATAAAACACGCTTCGACGTACCGTTCTTGACTGTATCAATCAACATTGTAATAGTAACATCATTATCATCTTTCTAATATTATATATGCAAAAGTTTAGATGGATGTATGGAAGTTTGTTAGAGTTTGTAGCATAAACTACTGAACTGATCACGATTGAATTTGTCATAGATGTAGAGGATAGTCTGCAAGAACACATAGAGGCTACTTGCTTTTGTTTTTTTTATTCCACGCGGAGGGAGTCGCGGGCGAAAGTTATTATGATATAATTTCATTTTATCTCTAGTTATATCTTCTTTGTTGCTCGTCTGCCTGCTTATTAACAGACTTCTACTACTGCACCTCCCCGATGAATCATCAATAACATCTCTCTCTTGTCACCTCTCTCAAGTGGCCTCCCGCAAACTTGACTAGGTCGTTGTACCTTAACGTGGGAGGTCGACCTACCCTGCCTCGATTGTTAGGCTGTCATTTCAACAACTACTTACCCTTTAGGACAAAGGTGTAAAATTATTTAACTACAAATTATCACGAGAAAAGAATGAATGTTTGTTTGTTACTGATAAAAACAAATGTTAAATATTCTTTCCTTGAGCTGTTCTGTCAGGAAGTAATTTAAGCTATGTACGCATTTATATTAAAACATATATTTAGAAATATCCATTTATTGATAAAACCAAACTTCATCTTTTCGTAAAGTATTATTCTCTCTCTACATTTTTCTCTTAATGAAATCAGTTAACATTTTAGAAGTTCAAACAAATCAGTTTATTGAAAGACACTTATGAGGAACGTCATCGTAGCCGACATCGGAACGAATGACGTGCTTGCTCATAAAAATGTATGTAAGTACTTATCTGTATTGATTGCCTACGCCTTGTTATTTGATGTCGATTTTTAAAACCAAGAGTAGTCGAGAGCGGGATGATATGTTACGGTTTACGCAGAGATAATGGCGTGTTACTTTCCGTACGCGCCATGGTGACTGCGCCTGCGCCGGCCGAGCGCCTGTACGCCCGTAGGCACGTATGATCTGTTTACACATACGCCCGTTTGTTCGAGCCGTTTGATCTTTATAAATGCAATAGGTATTTCAAGAATACCGACGGAGGAACTCGGACGCGAGCTCGCTTTAATGAAAAAGAAAAAGACGAGAACGATTTTAAGAACGACAACCTTGATACAATGTTTATTCCTGGCTATAGGTGCTCCGTTTATGAGCATTTTTTTATTTAGCGTAACTGACATGTGTTTGAAAGTTTTAATTCAGTCCTGAATGTAGAAGGCGCCCGTCTCTCCGCCATTTTAGATTTCGGTTTCAGCTCACGGTTAAACCGCTAAGTGATGTCATTCTGCATATTCCAAATTATAAATGATACCTAATGTTCAGTATTCTTCAAAGAGGCTCCTATTTCATGATTTAATGGATAAGTCTCAGTCGTTAAATAAAAAAAAACTAACTTCTATTGTTGTTGAGAACTCTTTTTACTTTCTAATCTAAATTATCGTTATCCATACTTTTTCGAATGGTGTAGTTTCCAGAATAGAATTTAGGGCTACTGTAATAAATTTACTATTTTGTTCCCTGGTTTGTTTCACTATAGAATAAAGTAATCAATAATATGAGTAGATATTTCTTTATATCATAAGATGGCTAGTGTATCTCAGTGTGTAAAACTGTAAACATTGTGGTATAGTATATAGTGTAGGGTTCTCTTCGCTCGCACATATAAATAGCGTTTAAAAATTTTATTTGCTAAGAAATTGACTTGACTAGTTATGACCAGCAGTACTTATTCGTACTATAACAAAAAATCTGTTTGTACTTTCCTAACGAACAGGGTAACAAAAAAATTGCATAAGTACTAATAGAAAGACCGTAGAAAATACATATGTTTCGTTATTGGATATGCATAAAAAGGAAGTAGATTTATAATTACATACTGGTGTAAAAAAACAGATAAAAAATCATATAGATGAATTGAGTACCTCCTTCTTTCGGGAGGTCGGTCCAAAATATATAACAATGAGTTACAAATGGTATACCTAATCTATGGGCGGTTTCCCAGCTAGTCAGCGAGTTAGTATTTTTGGTTAGTAGTAGTAGTAGTTAGCTAGTTTGTTTTTTTGGTTTGATAACTTCATAAAATGCGTTTCCGAACTACACAACTTGAGTTTACTCCGTTGAAACATATGTCAAATATATATGTCAACTTAACTTAACATTATTAAATCACTAGGTAATGATGAAATAAATGAAAACTTTAGAAGCCCAGCATTAATTTACGTTTAATAACTGTTGAACCATCGTTTTATCGTTCAAAATATAAGACTAAACAACGCAATGTAACGCAAGTAGCGCTATATCGGCATCGGTTTAGAAACCGTTCTAAACGTGTTAAAAATAGTCAGTGTAATTGACACGGAGATCGATGCATTTCACAGTTTTAACTCGATGTGTGCGGTCCGCAGCATCGTAATTTGTACGAAGCTTCTTGCACGACCCGCTCTGTAACCCCGCACCCGACTAGTTACTGTAAATACATAAAAACAAACTACACTAATCCACGACGCCGCCGGAACAAAATGATTGCAGTTCACCCTTTTACCCCGTCAACCATAGATCCTTGTTTATCTTGTTTTTTATAGCTGTAACTCAATATGACGCAATCTTTAAATAAGTAAAATGTGACTTTACTAACCCAGTGTTTGTAGTGTTTTTATTTTCCTTATTGGTATGTCAAAAGTTAACTTTAAAGTATTGAAATTAATTAGTCTCTGCATTTTGTCTTTGTTATCAAACTAATTTAATTTAAAATATCGTTGTCACTGTTTTTTATAGACAATCAAAGAAATTTTACTATATTTTTATGAGTATTTCGGCAGTGGAATCCCACGGTAAGAATCAGAACGTAAGGAATACGTATGATTTTTAAAGTATGCCAGACATATAAAAGATTGGATAGTTCCTATGAAATAGAAACTTTTTACATGATACATAGCCAATGGGATTTACTTTTACTATTTTAGAACTAATACTACTAGGTACCACGTATAATCATGGTAAAGATATTTTGAAAATTGTATATGTGTTCACTTTTATTTTAACTTTACCTCACTTCAACAATTACATGTTTACTTCAATTATAATGTTTTGGTGCATTTTGTTAGGAATTAAATTATTTTGCTTGATCTAGGATGGTTCGGAGGCGCAATACCAGATTATCTTCGAAATTTTACACCGTCCGTGACCTGAAATAATGTCCCCTTCACGGTCTCTTTACAACAGGTACAGATATTTAATTAACTGATTTGAGATAAAAGCGAATTGAAAGTGAATATGTTGATTGTTTATTTGTAAACAACAATGCCGTGTTAGGTATACAGAGGTATGTTTGTTTGTGGTATTAGAGTACAAAATAGCGTCTTATCTTTAGTATATTTAACACGACTATTGTAGATTTTCTGATGTATTGCGTCCTCGTGAATCCTTAATGCCAAACTAACCAAATGAACCATCGCTTTGTATAGTTTCACTCTGGTAATAATATCGGAAATAAAAACTATCACTCGACCCGGCCCGGCATCGTAAAACAATTTATTAGGAGCACATAACATCAATATAAAATGAATTATCTTCTTTTTATTGCTGTAGTGACATTAAAATATTTTGACTGCCACGCGCACCACAAATATCCGGCATTCAGGATTCACATATATCGCTGGCGATCATTCCGAATAATAAAAAGTGTATTTTGTTAATCATTATCGTTACTTGCTGTGCGATTTATGCGAGTTCTCTTTGCGTTTATTGTTTATTTTTTGACAGTTCATTACCCTCTGGTATTTCCCACCTTACCTGAGCGCACCACTTAAAAAACTATAAATCTATAGTTAAACGATGGGAGCACTGCAAACGGGTAGGATACGATACGAGTGGCCCCGGCGCGCGTCACTCGTCGCCGCTCAACTTGGAGCAATTTATCCCATCGCCAAAGCCCTCGACTTGCTGCCACGATCTGGAAAGTGATGACATACACCAGAGCGCGCGCGAGCTCGCTGAGTGCGCACTTTAATTTTCGATCACCAAATTGTAAGTCATTTATCGAAAGAAATTATACATTCGCCGCTTTTAAATCTTCGATGTAGGCGGACGGCTTTGGCTATTCCCTTATTTACCATCAAAGATTTTTATTTAAATATAGCCGGGATCGTCGTTCATAAAATTATTATTCGGTTAAAATACCTACCACATGTTGGGATTCTGAGAAAATAGAAGCTCCCAGTAGGATTTTATTCCTAAAATCGTCGAATTGGGAGGTTTGTTTAAATTACGGCTATTAGGTAGTGGAGTGTTCCACGTGGCCGACAACGGATGAGCGGCAGGCAGAGTGAGGCGAGGCGAGCCGCTGTCGATGGGAACGCGGCCGTGCAATTATAGCTGGCCTGGCCACGGCTACATGTTTCACATGAAACATGTAGCTATATAATTTTACGCAGCAGTTACATGAATCAACGCGTTGTCAGCCAACGCGCTGTACACGGCCGACTTTATTTTATTCGATCCTTTGATTTCGAGCACAGTTATTTCATAAAACAACTTTGTATTGCACTTCTACAGTAGTATCACTTTTTCGTTCGTATTTTTGTTTGTACGTTTTCCTATACTTGTATAATAATTTTCCACCACAAGTAAATCCTGTGCTGGGAAATTTGCTTTTAACTCAAAGGTGTAGGTATGAACTATATATAAATGTAACTAAAATCGTTACGCGTCTTTTGAATGTAAAAACATGGCTTATGTTTTATTTCAACGTATTGCACGATTACCGTTTGTACAGAAATAATAAGAGTAAAATAAGGTACAGTTGAATCTCGAACTCGTTAAACAAAAATTCAGAGCTACACGTATCATGTGCTATTTCTGTTTATACTCAAAAATGTAAGAACATAACTAATAATTTATAACGCGTACAGTACATAGTATGATACGGTACGATAAATGAACATTTCTTTCATTTTCTTTAAGAAACATTACCTACTTATTTCTTAAATTGAATGATAATACGTACAGTTTATTTATAATCCTATGACAATCATAGAATATATTCGTGCAAATGTTATTATATGGCTTTTGTCAATGCGAAATAAATTATCTTTCAATGTTTTATATTTGTTGGGCAAAATCTTTATTAAGATATATCGTTTATTATATTCAGGTGCGGCGCCGATGTTTGCCGGAATGCGCGGCGTTCACCAACAGATGCTATCTGGCGGGACGCTGACAGCGACATCTATCAGCGGCCTCGGTAGCTTCGGGCATCATCTCACCACGTCGCTACCGACTTTGCCGCCGGACCGCAAGCCATCTACCCCTCTCTCGGGCCTAGGTCCGCCGCCCACGTCCTTACCAACCCCAGTACCACCTCCTTCAACATCAACCACTGTACATTCATACTATGATCACATGATATGATCGCGTTACAAACTGTGAAAATGAAATCAATTGATATTGCCATTAAAATACTCGATTAATTTCGTGCTTGTCAAGGATTTGACTATTTAGATATCTTTTTTATATTTAATGCAGCACCTTGGCGCTGGCGAGGGACTATAGAGAATGGGAGATGACTATGATCATAATTTGTATTTAAGTGTTACTAAAATTTAAGTAACACCATTATATACATTTATCAGTCTGATTTATAATCTTTTATGAAGATTGCTATAATGAATGATAATAGTGAGAATTGAAACAATTTAGGAATACTTATGAATAAGTTTGCTATATTATATTGACTTCGAGTATAGTACTTGTTACGTTTGAATGGTATTACATTATGGACATGAGCTAGAATTAAAGTAATTTCTATATTCTAAGGCTGAGGTATTCACACAATACTTTTAGCCTATAAGATAGTAACTACAAGAGTTTTCAGTGCATGAAATCACGATCTCAAGCAACTTACATTTCTTAAGTTTTCGTAAAAATATTTTAATGTTTTTTCACTTACAATGGCTGACAAACTGAATATATGCGTTTTTATTTATTTTTCTTATACAATTTCGATGCTACAGCATATTACAGATGAACGGTAGCGGTTTAAATTTTCTATTGAATGTATTTTTTAAAAGTGTTTATACACTTATCAATACTGTATATAATTATAGAATGATATTTAAGACCTTGTATGTGTATGAAAATATGTTAGGAATTATGCGAACGTACATTAGTGTAGCACACAATAGTTTAAGAACGAGTGGATATCGCCTTTACTATGTACTTACAATATAAAACTATTAGTGATTTGCTAGATTTTTGAAGATTAAAGTCAATTGTGAGTCATTTTTCTTAGTTAAGATAAAACATATCTATGTTTAAATACGATGGATATTATAATGTTAACATGACACGATTTAGATGTAATTAAATAATTTAAGTTTGTTTCTTTTTAAATAAATTAAAATCATGAAAGGTTTTTTTTTCGAAACATCCCTATTATAACTGAAATAAGAGAGACGTACAAAAATAATTTTCCGTGAATCTATAACTTTTAGAACGAATAAACTAAAATTTAAATGATATTGACTATTCAATCAATGTATTATTCATGCTGGTTTCTGGAATACTGACATGTAATAGATGAAGAATATAAAACTTTGAAATAGAGGTGAACATCCTTAATTCGCTTCCCATATTTATTAGATTAGCAACATGCGATATTTTGCCCATTAACGTCACACTGGCGTTTTTTGGTCCTGAACAACCAAGAAATTAGCGAGATGTAACTTAGAGAATTAGTGTGAAAGGTGACTAGATTTCGCTATTAAGATTGTTTTTGTAGCGCTTAATGATACTTAATATTGTAAATGAGAAGGTTACGATGGATGGATGGATGTTTGTTTGCGTTTGTAGCCTAAACGGACGGCTGTACCGATTTCGATGAAATTTGGTATGGATGTAGATGATAGTCTGGAAGAATACATGGGCTACTTGGTTTTGTTTTTTTTAAATTCCACGCAGATGGAGTCGCGGGCGAAAGCCAGTTTTTGAAATAAAATGAATAATAGGTGCTAGTTATTGAATACCAGTTTCCAAGTAAAAAAACAGAAACTAAAAGTAACATGGTATTGAACAACATTTATGCTATTTAAAAGATAGACAAATACATGACATTGGTTACATTTTGTTCAGTTTTAGATTTATTTAAATCTAGAAAAAACTTGACTTATCTGACTGTATGATTAACGTAGCTGTTGAATTCAGAATTTAAAAGCTAACTTTGTCATTGTCAAATATCAATCAATGTCAACTGTCATGTTTGTTATTGTTTGTATTTGTTTAATTTTCAATTAGTAAATTCACTTTTATCATTTCATCAATATGAATGAGAGATTTAAGCATATAATCAAAGGTTTTAAAGTAATTTCGTTGATCGGTGGATGTGCCGCTCTAATAACATATCACATTCGACAGACATGTAGATCTCTAGACAAAATTGTCAACCTAAGTGTTCTGGATGCGGAAAAAAAGTATACTCCAGAGTATATTTATATTGATGATACAAAATTTGATTTGAAAATGGTACAAGCAAGGGAGTCGAGGCAATCTGTGGGATTGGCTCGTATTTGGAAAAGTTTGAGAGATTCTTTAGCATCTAGACTTCTGTGGCTATGTCGTCACGGGAATCAAGAACAACGCGATCTAGCACTGCAACATCTAGCTTCATTTAGGAATAACAAAAAGTGGGAATGTTTAAAACTTGCTCAAACCCTTGATATGAACACTGCAGTGTTACTCGCTCGTACTAGCGGAGCTGATTTACGATACTTTTTACCACCGCCAATTCACGTAAGAAGAGCTGCATTAACATCTGAGCTCATGTCATTTAAATTACGAGACCTGATTGTCGGCGTTCAAAAGATAAGCCCACATAGCTGTATCAAATACTTTTTGTCTAAGTATTTTGCCAATCTTCAGGAGCAAGCTATGGAGGCAGACAATGTGCCTGCTAAACCAGATGTAATAAGTGAAAGAGAGCTGTGTATGTTGTGTCTTGATGCTTTATACCATCATGTTATATTGTTTCATTCTAATAATTATGTTGATGATAAATCATCTTCAACACTAGTGAACATGGAGCTGTTGCCTCGCTTGGCCGAATTGTTTTTAAGATATCGTAATGATGTTGATATGGATCTCTGTATATTAAAAATTCTTACTGTGATAAGTATGCACACAGTTTTGTTGAAAGACTTTTTTCAAAATGGACTAATAGGTGAACTGTGCAGATTAATAAAATCGGATGATGTACGCTTGTCCAGCTCTGCTGCAGTATGTCTCGCGAACCTATCCGGGGAACATTGTTTTAGACCTGGATTATATCTATTACATCCTTTATACAGAACAAGAACAAAGCAGTTGTGCGACACTCTGTTAATACATGGCCTAAGGGGTGGTGTGTTTGTTACTTGGCGCCAAAGGGATCCCAAATGTGAAGGACCATTAGTTATCACAGATGTTAAATCTAGAATTAAATGTGGAAAACCTTGCGTTGAAGATGATATTGGTGAAAGTTACATAGATCCTGAATTAAAACAGGTGTTAGAGGACTTATCAGAGATGGATGAAGAATCATTGTTATCCAACATGGAAGTTGTCTTGCAGGATATACCAATTGAGGCCAAAAGAGATCATTCATTAAATTCATTAACTGCAGCGAAAAAACGTATAGCTTTAATTAGGGAAAATGAGGATAATTGTACTTACACCCATTGCTGGCCCAAAGATTGGTTGCCAAAAGATTGTAATAATTTAAGAATTCTAGGAGTAAATTATTGGAGTTCACTTTCAGAATGGTTAGAAGGGTGTCCTTTACAAAGCGCAGATATAGCTACTAGAGCTGTTGAACTGACACCCGTTTTAATAGATGCACAAGTGGGTCAAAGAAATGTACCCATAATTTGGTTAGCTCATTCAATGGGTGGTCTTATAGTGAAACAACTTCTCATTGATGCTGCCAATAGTCAAGATAAATTGAAAAAGATTTGCGAACAAACAAAAGCAGTTTTATTTTACAGTACGCCACATAGAGGTAGTTCTCTAGCGAGCCTGCCCCGAGCAGCTGATGCAGTGCTTTGGCCGTCACATGATGTAAAGCAATTAAAAGAAAACTCACCAATTCTTCTAAACATACAAAATCAATTCCTGACAGTTGCAGATAAATATGATTTTGAAACCATCAGTTTTGCAGAGAGTATGCCAACTTTGGTGACAGCTTTTAAAGTTCCAATGCACTTTGTTGGGGCAAATTCTGCTGATTTAGGGCGAGGTGTATTTTATCAGCTACCTCTAGATCATTTAACTATATGCAAACCAGCATCGAGACAATCAATTTTATATACAACAGTTATTGATGTCATTCAAAGAATCACACATAAGAAATGTGATTTGCATTATCCCGATATCTTTCTTGATAAATTATATAATCTGTTTTCATTGAATATGTTTTTCAAAGCTACTGGGGTTATAGATTCCATAGATGAGAATCAGTACAGAGAAAGGTTCCGATGGTTTGAAAGAATTATTCTTGATACATATACAGGCAGCTGTTCCGATTAAATACATTTTTACACTTTGTAGCTTCATTGGTTTAAACTAAATTTTAAATTCAATTAAATATATAATTTATATGAAAATTAGTCATACTTAAATTTAAAACTGTGATAATGTTAAGTATTTATTTTTAGATTGTTTTTGTCTGTAATTATTGTAATTTATTAAATGATGTATTCACTATTCATTGTAGAAGTGATCACCTTCACAATGGTAGTTATTTTTGGTTACAGTTTGTATGCAGTCTTATTTAATCATAGAACTTCATGATGCCAAATATTTAGTAATGTGTGTATTATTAAACTTTGATGTGGTACTAGTTGTTTTATTCTATTAGACAAATTAATTTTAGTGAAATTACTACTACTGTTAATAAATAACAAATAGAAAATATTATTTAAATATATTCCTATAATGATATAAAAAAAAACAAAAGCGTTTAGCAGGGAAACCATAAAATTTATTTGCATAATTGGTTTCAAAGATCTATTTTGTACTATTCTAAAACATTTTCTTTATTAGTAATTACTTGCATTACAAGTACAAATTCGGTGGATTTGAAGTATTTACTTAAAATAATCATTTATTTATTAAGCACTTCAACAGCAAAAGAAATGTTTTATGTCACATGTACCCGCTCTATTTATCGGTGCAATATGCGTCGAGTGGATGTAATTCCGCGGTTCGACTGGAGACTGTTTGCAAGAGACCAAATTCTAGTCCTCTACCCAATAAGAAAGGAATAGGAAGGGAAGTGAATTAAGAGGGGGTGGTGACGTGCAGGAAAGAGACATCGTATAAGTCCCCTCCACTGTCTTTTAACTGTATGATAAGCAACGCATTGCAACTTTCTTGCAAATGACTATTATGGACAGTGGACATTTCGCCATTTCAGCGAAATCAGGTGATAGCATGCTCGTTCGTCACCTTGTACTCAAAAAAAAGGAAATGCTTTTTCCTAGAAAGATAAAGTTCAAACAACACGTCCTCGGCTAGATTTCACACTAGGTTATTGTACCAGGATATCAAAGCTTCGAGAAGATTGAGCAAAAGCGGGACATCTGTTGGGCATTCTGTTGCACTAATCAAAGCAAAGTACGTTTTCATAATAATTTATATGAATTGGTGGTAGATGGCGCTGTACAAAAGTAAACCAACCAGTATTTAATTCCTTTTGAAAATACGAATTGAACTAAGATCCCGTGGGTGCCAGACTAAAGGATAATTCTCATCCGGCTGGAATTTTTGTCATATGGAATACAGGTTAAATTTCTCAGTTTCTCTTTATAGTAATTTCTTTTTTGTGTCTTGTAATGTCCGACATGTTGGCAGATCAAGTTATTTAAGCTAAACCAGAATTTGATGAAAATGTTACCTTAAACTACACGTAAGCTATATGCACTCTATTTTCAATATTCTACAGGGAGTAATTTATTTATTTTATGTTTCTGAGATCTCACAGTTAAACTAATTGGATAAAGTTTTGTGAGACAATGTATTATTCTATTATTATCCTGTACCTCTACATAATTCTAACAAATAATCAACTATCTAGAGTTATTTGTAGATAAAATCACAACTTTACTAAAATGACGGAAGTCTGCTGACCACGGGGTCCTGGTCTATATGTAGCGTCCACGGGTCATACGTGCCAAATTCCATATAAAAAAACTGAATTCAAGATCTCTTGGCGTGTCATGTTATCCTAGTAGAATTTATAA
Organism: Papilio polytes; assembly: GCF_000836215.1. NCBI lineage: Eukaryota > Metazoa > Arthropoda > Insecta > Lepidoptera > Papilionidae > Papilio > Papilio polytes. Next base: position 1,124,983 of record NW_013528493.1, read on the forward strand.
AGGTCATCACGGCCTCGGCTAGGTTTTTACACGAGACTGTTTGTTGTACCAGGATTACATGCCTCACGAGGAGATTGGATATATTGAACATTTGAACTAGTAAGAGATGGCGCTGTAAAAATATTGCGTTTGAAATGCTCTTAGCTGTTGCCGAATTTAATGTACTATACAAATTAAAGATGGCGGTATAAACATATTTTATTCGAAATGTTCTTAATCGTTTCCAAAAATGTAGATAAATTTAGCGTAGATGAAAATAGATGGCGGTAATTAATGAAAATATTTTTTTTCTGCTCAAATATTTATTTATACAAATAACGGGATAAACGCAAAATGTTATTTAAAAAAAAATGAAAACAACAGCATACGAGTGGAGTGATTATTAATTATGATAGGTATATACTATGTGACTTGTACGCTTTTAATAATTTATTTTGTGAAATAAATAATTAGTCCGTTCTACCAAGTGACCATACCATGTTATCCAGATCATGTTGCAATTAAGGGCACGTTCCTACTATGTAGCGACGACAAAAAAACATCGTGTAGTTTAACTGTTGTGGCTATATATTATATATTTTAATTATTTACATGGAAACTAGCTTTCGCCCGCGACTCCGTCAGCGTGGAATTTAAAAAACGAAAGTGATTAGCTTATGTGATCTTCCAGATTATCCTCCACATATATGCCAAATTTCATCAAAATCCGTTCAGCCGTTAAGGCTACAAGCTCTAACAAACATCTATCCATCTAAACTTTCGCATTTATAATATTAGTAAGATGGAAATGTACACACATAGGACGAAATGACTGTCATCTGCGACGTTGCCGATAGATTGTCATGGATAGCGACGACCAGCATGACGGCCGTATAACGATATATTATCGTCTACACGAAATTACCACTGACCAAATTTCGGGATCAAGTGAGAACAAAAATCTACGATAGTCGCTAAACGTTAAAAAAATGTAACGACAAACAGTCGTTATTAATAGGAACAGCTAGATAGGATAGTGGTCAGTCGATAAATTAACCGTTACGACATATTGGGGACGCGCCTTAAGTTGCTTTGCGCTTATTCATGTGACGCTTAATATCCTTTCATGGCAACTGAGTGTTTTCCCTGAAAACAAAGGACGGGGTCTGGTTAAGAGACGGTCGGGGGATCAATACTGTTTCACGCGGAGTGGTTGCCATAGCGATAACGTCTTGGCCGAACTCGAGAACCACATAATACGAGTTGTTTAAAAAGTTAAGATCTCGATATAAATCATTTCTTTTTATAATAATATTGTACAAACAAGAAAGATTTTGTTAACCGATTTTATAGAAAGATTTATGTTTGTCACTAAATATTTAATAATAAAAGCAAATAATTTTAAAAACTGATAAGTAAGAGATATAGATTTTTTGTTCATATCACATTTAGATGATTTATTTTATATATTAAAACGGTAAATTCACTGCCCTCCGTCTCAATATGTCATTAAAAGATTTCCTTAAACCCCCGTTTCCCATGAGATTTTTATGTACTTAATAAATGACTTCTTGTTACAAGAGTCATTGAATTTAGTTAATTTTTGGGGCTACCATCTAATCTGATAGGACATAGATATTGTCACCCGCCGCATTTACATCGACTAAGTACATCACTGCACATTGCTTATTATTGTTTGTACTCAATTTGTCCTTGGCATAATACTTAATAGGTACTGCAATTTACAGTGCTATTAATCAAATTTCTCTTCTATCTGCTAATATGAATATAACAAAGGTCTGTTTCTCAAATGTAATATTTATATTCCTACGAAGTTTAACCTTTATACTATCGTCAATAGCGTGGCTACAATGTTACCCGTAACAAGTCCTTGAACTGAATGCGGCATTTCATTAAATTGAATAATACCGCATTCTCACTCTCTCGCCTACACTCATGTACGACTTAACTTAGCAAGTATGCAAAGTTACCAATTTTCCTAACTCACATGAAGTTAAATTTACATTTATTAATTTTTTCTCGTTCGTCTTTAAATGAAAATCAGATTTAACAAAGAAAATATTACAACTACAGTAATCATTTAAAAATTAAACTCGCCTGACGGTACCTATTTCTATAAGAATAATAGGGTCTTATTATATTATTTTAAACAATTAGTACCTGCTGCCTTTAGCTTCAAGTTTTCTCACTCACGACAAGTATTACCCTTCCGTCAATAGAACAAATATGTAGCACATTATTGATATGCTATATAAAACTATTACATAACTTCTATATAAACAAATGTACTATTGATTAGTAAGGAAGTAACAAGTTCCGTCAAAGAGCTGCGTTTGAGATGGTGGCATGTTCGCTCATAGTACGTAAGTACCCTGTAACCCTGTGTTTAATTATGTACTACGAAGAAACATGTGCGCTCAGTACTCGAACGGGTGACGTAATGGAATGATGTCAGAGGCCAAGCCCGCGAGTTCGCGCATTCTAGCTCGACGATATCGAACCAGCGAGCCAAGCAGGCTAAAATTGTATTGACACACACTGGCAACATGTTTGACCAACTTTGATTCAGCGTGTACTCGTATATGTAGAGCTTCTTCAACCTCAACCTCTACTTCCATATAAATACTATAATTAATATTGTCCAGGACTCATTAGGCCGTAAAATCCAACAGCCTTTGTGGAATTACATGGCACTAAGAGAGTATTATCTGTGGTGTTAACAAACATACTAACATAAATTCATCCAAACTTTCGAATTTATAATTATCGCAAGACAGTTCTGATTCTACTATGGCTTGCACTGCACATGAATATAGCACTGATTTGAGCTAATCTGATTTTTGCTAACGAACACCATCTACTCTTCCTACAAGCTAGATAGCGAATGATAGAAAAGAATTATTAAGTAACCAAGCATTCACAGTTATTTCGGCTTAACATAGTACTTGTACACACTGGCGTCGCCAGCCGTTGAAAAAAGGAGGATATGTTCAATCTGGCAGTTGTCCCTTCTTGCCCTTTCCTAGCGACGACCGTTCTTTGCCTTGTGCAAAAATTGTATTTGGGAAACAAATGAGTTACGTTTTGTATTATGAACAATTTATGTTATGTATTTTTAGTGACAGTGTGTAGCAATGCATCAGACTTTGATCAAAACCCTTACATAGGTAGCTTTGTAGTAACAACTAGCAGCCAGTAAGTACTAACATAACAAACCTACAGTAGAATCCGTTTATTATGACTACTCTTATGTTGACTAACTACATATTATGAAGTTATTACACAGTGATGCTTGGTTTATAAAAATCTTTACAACAAAGTCGGATATAATGACTCGTTTATAGAGAATTGTCCTTTATTGTAACCCATTTCTATTTGATCTTATGATATGCTTGGTTATAGTGACCGACATGATTTCTAAGAACTACTGCAGTGTTCAGTTCAGAAAACGCGTTGAAGGACAAATAATTAGTTCACGACATGTTTAAAGGTATACTGAAGGTGGCAATGTTTTCTTAACATAATAGTATTAGTTACCGTTGTTACAATAATAAAAGGAAAAAATGCAACGTATTTTATAATTATCTATGTACTAATGTATCCAAAAGGGTAAATCAGTGTCTAGGTAGTGAACAGGTTAATGGAAATTTCCCCATTGCTTCCGTACACATAGAAAAGTTATAATAAAATATTTATGTCGAACAGAGTAAATATTACTGAACATCATAACGAATATTTGCCATTGTTTTGTTCAATCTCAAAACATGTAAACGTTGCAAAATGATTGCATAATAGATAAGCAAATAGCAAACATGTAATATGGGTTTCATTTGAATCACAATGGTGCATGTTTGAAAATAACATAATTTTGGTGTCAACGCTTAATCGGGATACTGACGGAGTGTTTGATGTAAATTGAATAGATTTTATATTTTCTCCAGGGTGTTATTGAGAGGGCATTTAATTCATATTAGTAGGAGCTGTGTGCACCTGTCATCTGTTTGTTCTGCTTTTTTTGTATTTCTTTGTCTATAACATACTTAATTTGATTATGAATTTTGAGAATGCAATTGGTGTACCTTATAAATAAATAAATAAATAAATAATTAAGAAAAGAGCATCGATTGAAATTACCTTTGTCTGTTCATCTGCATTTATGAAATAGAATGTCGAATTAAGTAAATAAGTTCAAATTATATAAGCGCATAATATAAAAATAATTTGCGAATGGCTGACTCCATTTTGAGTCTCCTGCAGTTTGTGCCCGCCCCGAGTATTGATTCTTTAATCATCTTGACCTAGTTACTCACGAGCGGTTTGTCAGTCGCCACCAGCGCTACCAGCGCCACTAGCGCCTATCTTATCTTTTTGAAGATGATACTTTCAGCTGCATTTCATTTTTGTATTTTAAATTTCCACTCTTTTGTATTATTAATTCTCCACGATTCATCGCAAAATTATTGTAAGCAGTGTTTTCTTTTTTCACGACAATAAATTAGGTATTATTTTATCATTGTCAGCTATTAATTCATTTATTGAATAAACCTTTCCTACCTTATTCTACTCGTCCTTTTTTGGATTGTTTTAAAATTTACATTTACTTCGATTCAAATTTATTATGTTTAAATTACTTTATATAAAAAAACCGTCCCTTTCCTCGAGTAATTTTAAAGGCAACAATGAAGACGGCACTTTATGAACTAATCTTATCAAATGAAATCTTTGATAAGCGTTTATCGCGATAATTTTATATCGTTGAGGTGCTCGGGATTTCTTGCATAAAACGATTCTGTTAATAATTAATATTATGAAAACTATGACACGGTTTGTATTAATTTAATGGTAAGTTAAAATTTGTTTGTACAAAGTACTGCAGTGCTACTTAGATGCAGTGTTAGCGATGGAAAGTAATGGCAGGTATGTCATATCATAGGTCCTCGGGAAAAATTTGCATTGCCCTCTATGGTCATGCTAACATTTTAGGCAAACATTACGTAGAAGACGAGTAGCCTGAATTAGTTATGTATTTATGCCGAAAGCAATAAATTCATAGTTGTATACCGTTGTTGTGCTGATTTTAATTCTGGTACTACCCGAGATATATGAGTACGATTTGTCGTTCCAGTTTTTGCATTATTAAAAACAATCTCCAAATGCCAGTCTTGTATAGTGAAGTATTGTGGCATGTGGTGTGATGTACGTTGCCCTACTTTCTTTAGTGATGTGACCTGTTCATACCACAGGGATAAATATACGACGACGGTACAAATACATTTGTAAATCTCTTTTATGAAAATATTTTTCAGCACTGGAATACTGCAGAGAATTCTGAAAATTTAATATTACAGAAATTTATGTTAGTTGCGACATGCGTTTTATTACAGCAGCAAGATGGTGGCTGAAATAGAGTTCTGTTTCTTCGTTAGCTTTGTTATTTCAATAGGAATGTGAGGAATGATAATTCTGTTGTACAGATGTTATGGCATTGGAAGCCCATAAATATTCTTAAATACTCGTAGTATTTATTACCTATGGTAATATAACGTTGGTGAACTTTGTCCTTTATTACAATTTATGTCAGTGTTCACAATGTAATCCAGAATAACATCGCCATCCGGTATCTCACGCCTTTATAAAGTGAATCTGCGTTCGAGATTATATAAGCTGTAGAATTGTTAAAGGTAATTCGTGTTGATTGCCTAAGTGACTGGCAGACGTGCACTGATGTACACGTTGAAATCTGGAGCATTTCAATCAGACCCCATTTATTGTTCAACAGTCAGCTCACGGGGCTCACGAGACACGAAAACTCGAAATTCAATCTTACCGGGTTAAGAATAAAATGCATATTACATAGACTGTCGTCTGTGTCCTGAATAAAGTACGTTCAGAGACGAAGTGGGCTGTGGTATCTACTAACCTACTTGTTGGTTATTGGTATAATGTTAGTTACGGAGAAATATTGAAGCTGATAGATGCGCAGACTCAAAATTGGACTGTGAAAAATGTTTGCTATTTGGAAATAACACATTCGTTATTAACGATAGATTTGTATCGCTTCCTGCACTAGATGTCGTTAACTAATTTTTATATGATTGAGAAAAATTTGCCAGATTTTTATAAAAATTATTGCTCATTTGATTTTGAAGTTGATCAAGTGTTCAATTCTTAAAGTTAAGTTAACCTTATTTTTGTATGGAGTTTTAAATTAAAGGCTATTTTAGAAAATATTTAGATGTCATTGTTTGTTTTTCGTATTTTATAGTAGATTTATCTTTCTCAAAATTTAGATAATGTGTTATTGACAAATCATAATGTCACAAAAGTGGCATTACCATAGGTATGATTGAAAGGAAAATTAAGTTAACAAGCCTTATAACAATCTAAAAATCGTATTTGTCAATAGACTGGAATGATTTAGTTAAGTCAAATAACTTGATTCACTTATTATTAAATATCAATTTATCTGTTTATATTATATCAAATTGTTATTCTTCGCTAGTTACAATCTCATTGCAAAAACAAGTAATAAATGTACGAGGGTTGTTGCCTCGGATCGGAATATTCCTGATTCAGTATTTCCGGAGATGAATAAATGAATTTACAGGCGAGAGCTGTAACAGAGAATTTTTTCATCTGGGCTTTTATATATATTTCTATTTATCGACTCCTTTTAATGTTATTTTCATAACAAAGAAACTCTTGGAATTTCACCGGATATTGTGACCTAATAAAACTGAGCTTTCTTAGCTCACATCATATATGTGTCAACCTTCGAGTTTAGCTGTATTAGGTTAAAGAAGCATTTAAATTCAACGAATCTATGGAAAACGTATAATACCTTTAGGTTATTATAACTGAACGCGAGAGGGAGACTCTCGCCGTAAGTGGTAATACCAGTATAATCGTGATATCGCTTATGCCACGACTATTTATTCAAATGACACATCGCTTTTAGTGCATCAAAATAACAAGTAACGAAATTTCAAACATATTACAAATACAATACAGAAATGTGTATACACTTGGATTCGTTCCAACTTTGTTATTTTTCCTATACTTAGCTGTGTATACTTGGAATTCATTTGATAGTACTTTGTTTTACGGACATCATCGCTTTGTTTTCCATTTTGACATCTTTAGGAACCACTCCTGAAAAACATTGCCATGACACAAAATTTGTAGTAACGTGCAACTATCATCAATAGTAATCTTTTTGAAATCACAGTCGCCAAACATATGTGGAAATCAAAAATTCGTATTGTAAAAATTTTCTTAATAAAGTACCAGTATAGAATAAATTCGTGTAGATACAGAATATGACTGTGTATGTTTTCCGTTAGTGCATATTATTATGATAACTCGACGTCGTGTAGAAAGAAATGTATTTTCTTTTGAATTCCTTTTCATGACCTGAAAAGCCACGTTAATAGGATCGTGCGAAGAGCATTGAATTAATGCCCGCCTTTACAAAGCTGCGTACACATAGTGCATACCTCATGTGAATTAACTACACTCTTTGACTTTTAAATGACAGGACCTGTCAACCTTTTATACCAATCTATAAAACGAAATCTAACAGTAAGTACTATACCTACTAGTACTTATTCTACACAAACCGTCTGTGAGCTCTTTTCTGAATTCTTTCTTTGAGCGGCTATTGATTGGTTCTGTCAGAAAATGTGTAATTTAAATGGACACAGAAAAGATTATAAAAAGAGGGTGCTACTGTCATATCATAATTTAGTTACACTTATGTCAATATGAATCTTAAAGACGGTTTATGCACAAGTATGCCTGTAATTTTAAAATCTCCCCTTGCGAGAAGTGGCAGAATTTATTAAGTACAACGGCGGTTCTTTGTCTAGTCCGTTTTTTAAATAGTCAAAGCTTACACTGCGCCATGTTTACACGTCAGTGTTTTAATTAAAAAGAGAGGAGCGTACCAATGCTTCGCTGAACATACACATTAAATTTTGTCTTTTAAAAATTCACACCAAACATAAGTCGTTTTTTTTTTTATTTTAAATAATAAACACTATTCAAATATTAATTAAATAATATTTTACATAATGATAAGTTTAGACAAGTAACTCTACACAATAGAGTTTCGTCATCGTAATCAATAAATCGTCCGAATTTTAAATTCATATTGATCTAAATTAAGTTATAATATCCGTTTTCGTTCAAATGTAAAATATATTTAGCTATAAGGAGTTATGTTTCCGCTCGGTAACAAAAAATAACTATACATTTTCCTTCCTTGTATTGAGTTTCGCCTGTTTACTCATTCTCTAATATATATTTTTACATAATTGATACGATAAATTTTTAAAGTCAAATAGTTTTCGTAAAACTACAATGATCATTAAAATTAATAATTAAAAATAGTGAGCAAGCTTGATAATAAATTGAGGGTTTTGCTCATACACAGAGACAGTAAATAAATTAGTTTAAAAGTACCTCTTTGACTTTGCCTCTACGTTCATTAATAAGGAACATTTTTGTGATTCGTAGCATGCTACATTTGTATTTCATACTCGATTTAGTAATTACAAATTGATATATTCTATGATGACATACTAAATTATAAACCTAAAAATTATCCGGCGAAGTAGAAAAAAAATACTTTTATCCATTTATTACATTATAATTCTCGAACATTCTAAAATATTCGTAATCTCTTTCAATCGTATTAATTAAAATATCATGAAGTTCGTTGTTAGAGTTCTTTGTGTCGGACATGGATTGTCGAAATGTTGAATTTTCGTTTCAGATTAAATGAGGATTTAAAAAGTTAAAATTTCTACTGTTTTAAAATGAATTTTTATACAGAAATATTTTATAAAGAAGGATTATACAGACATACAGATATAAATCACCAGCTTACACAAAACCCTTTTAGATATATAAAAAACTTAAGAAAAACATAGAAAAATATTTACGTATAGGTGTTTTAATAATACTTACTTCCCGAGAATGGATATAAAAACAATGTATATAAAATATCTAATGATGCATTGCAATGAATGTATAATGTATCATAGAACGTTATATATATTTATTATTGTACATATAACGCGATAGTAAAGTGGCACAAATGCGAACGGAGACTCGGGTCTTGACAGCATTTAGCATGGCGGCCGCTGCGTAGACAAGGCCACTACGTACTAGGTACTGTATAGGGCGAACATAGTAACTGTCGACTTAAGTTTTTTCGTATGTTCTAGAAACATTCCACATCCAAATTATTAAATCCACGATAGTTTGTAAAATATCATGAAAAGTGCTACTTCTTTCCAAAAATGGTTGCTGTAATAGAAAGTACATATTAATTACTTACTTTTAAAGTATATTGATGATACGCATCCCATTCTTACGCCTTTTTTCTATCGTATTTTATCTCTTTCTTGAGATAATTTTCGAAGATGTTTAAAGGATCGAAAGAGAATATATGTATGCGCAGGATTTTTTTCCTACTAGGAGCTGCAATTGTTATCAGTTCACAGTTTAAGTGACGGCATTAGAAGTACATAACCGTCCAACGCGAGCTAGTAGTACTGCGTCGTTGTTCTGCGGCCATGTTATCTATTTAAAGATTTAACGAATGCTGTATTACGCTCTAGAATCGTTTGGCAACAGTATTGCAGAATTATATTAGGTAAAGTTCACAAACCGTAACATAGACTCGATGCTGGAATTTTCACTTATCCGCACACTCTTCAATTCTTCTGTTATTGAAAGAATTTATTAACATTTCCACGGCATTCTATCTTTAAATATTTCCATATCACTCGTCAAACATTACACGTGTTTCTAAATAAACTTATACTATATATAGTATGCAAAGAACAAAAGAAAATAATAGGTTTTGTGGATTGTATTCGCCTCAATTGCTAAAACATTCTTTGCTTTGAGAACATTCGAATGACAGAAAACGAATTTATATACTTATCTAGATGGAATTCAACTAAGAACATGCTTACACTATTGTATTTTTTTGTTCATAAAACATAGAGCTTGCAGCTATCATAACATTTCAAGCAAGAAGACAATTATTTTAATGATCAAAGGGTTAGAAAAAATCGTAATTTCGATCACCTTAGGTGAAACTAACCTTAGATGTCTTTATTTTTAGTAATAATTTTTTTAAAACTATTGATGATGAGTATATTATTTTTTGTTGACCATTAACGTTTCTTAAGTATTAAGAGCAATAATTAATTAAGCAGTATATATTGAGTTCAACTAATAAAACGCATAGAAAGAACAAAACAGAGCAACGGTGTGTTAATAATCCGCTCGAGCATACCTGCAGAAGGTCATAATATGTACCTACATAATGAAGTATACGTGATAAAAAGTACTTATGAACAAAACTAAACTTTATTGCATTGTAATAAAGGCGTCGTCGATGAAAAGTAAATTTCAAACCCAGATAAGTAGTTAGAAGTTTCTCAAGGCTGGTTAACTTGTAGAGGAGTAAAAACTTGGTCAAGGTTCTTCTATATCGAAGTTGTTCAACATTTAACATGTGTACTTTTATATGATGTTCCCTTTAAAATAATTAGGAGGACATGGGAACATGATCTATTATTCACTTTAAACGATAAAATGTGAAAAACCGTATAATTATTTTACTTAATTACATTAATAAATGAAAGGAATATTGCAGATGTATTTTATTAAGAATCATACACAATAAAAAAGTATCTAATTATAACCAGAATACTTTTTTTTAGTTTTTAAGTCGATAAGGTTCTGGGTTTAAATTGAAATAAAGAAAACCTTCCGGTTTATGTTAATAAATTTAGATAATGTATCAAACAACTAAAGTTTTTTATATTTATATGTATTACGTAAGATATAATGTGCGTTTTTTTCCTTAGTACGTATAGAAAGTTATATATGTACAGTATGCTAGCGTTTGCTCCCGAATTTGTCTGCGTGGTAGTAAAAGACTCAGTGCCCTACGTGTACTCTCAAGCTATACCATATTTTTGTAAAATTTGCTCCAGATCTGTTAACTGTATTTAGAGAAACGAAGAAACAAACATCTATCTATCCAAATTTTCGTGTTTATAACATTCGTAATCGTCCAGTGAACTGAGTCAGTTATTCATAATATTACATGATAAAAAATGTAAAGGCCACACGCTGCGTTCAATATGTAAATACTATGATATAATCTGAATACCGTTTTTTATCTTTTGCACTTTACTGAATGAAACATACATACATACATATGTAGTCTATATCTCGCTGCGAAATATTCATTCATAAATGTTACACTGTGCAGATTTCATTAGTGACAATACTGATTTAGTTATATAACATTCTATGCTTATGCTAATAACCGTGGGTTTTCACTGAACAAACACACGTATAAAATATTTTGTTTCACTCTCGTTCTCTTTGAAGTTACTGCTAATGTGATTCTATCTCAAACAAAAAAGGTAATTAATAGAGTACTTTTACATATAGTTCCAAAAAATTAAAACTTATAAGAAAATTAATTGTAGTTAAAAAATGTTCATGCTCGTAACCTTCTCTATAAATAAAAAAAATACGATTTATGATTGCGAATGCTTTTTATAAACCCCCTTATATGTGTTACTGCAGAGAATTCAATATAGGTCAAATACTTTATTAACAGTGTTTAAACGTAAACAAATTAACATCAAAATTATGTGAATAACATTTTTCATTGCTCTTGTGGTTTTATAAGCATTTTTATTGAATTTTTCCGCAACGCGGCATTGCTGGGTCGTGCGTTGACTGTGACACTGATTGCAAACTCGTGCAATTAAAAAATAATTAAGGCACGTCTGTTCACTCGTCGGTAGTAAATTGAAAAATAACCAACAACTCAATGCGGTTGTTTTCAATCATTAAAAAATGTCCGCATGAAATGGTTTTCGACATTTACGAACAACTATCGCCCGAGACTTCGTCCGCGCGGTATTAAAAAAACGTTATTAGGATCCTATTTGTTCTTTAAGACTATATTTTACATCGATGGCAAATTTCACCGAGATCCGTTGAGCCGTTAGGTAGATACGTAATAACAAACATCAATCAATCTAAACTCTCGTATTCACAATATCAGTTTGTTAGTAAGAAGTAAGAGGTGCACAATGTTACAGTAGAACTCCACCGCCGATTCAGTGTAGGAGGATACACTTATTTTGACACGTAACCTTCCAATTTCTTCTACAGAAGATAGATTAAAAATGTATTACTACAAGAATACATGCGTTAATGCATTGGAGTACGGTATTTTTTTTAATTAATAATGTGTTATCAAATCATTAAGATAGAAAGCTAAAAGTAATAGTATGCATATATTTTAAAAAGCTAATTTAAAGTCCTTTATTCTAGCGAATGTTGAATAAAATTAAATTTTAACGAACATGAATATGAGCTGACGATAAAAGTTTATATAAAATCCTTAAGCTCCATAGTTAAAGCTTTTCATTCGTTTGTAATCGGGTTTTTCTGCGGCTTAGAGTAAAGTCAGAGCACAGAAAAGCTGTCTAGAAACGAGATCGTTAGTTAGACTTTAGTAGGAATGAGAAGTTTGAAGTGGCACTGCAATACTTGTTCGGTGAACAGGGAATTTGTTTTCTAAAGTCAGGTCACAGCTTAAAACTTTATACAAAGGGCTCTTGTACAGTTCGTTAGAAATAATAGTTGCCTGAATGTACTTTGAATTGTACTGGGAATTCAGAATTGATTTGTTTGCTTGTTATAACTTTGTCTTTCTCACTGATATTTTGTCGTCTACGATCTTTTGACTTTAATATACTGAGTCGAAGCTACTTCGGTAAATTAGTGGGTGCATCTTAAGTTATAAAATTTTACTAGATTTCACTCAATGGTAAAATTTTTTAATATCAAAATCTTCAATACCTTCATCGTAATATACAACATACAATATTGGTTGATGATATTTAACATCTCTATTTTAGCCCCGTGTCCTGTCCAAACATATCATAGACCTCAACATGTCCACTGCATTGTGTCGAGCTGCGGTCAAATTTAATTTCAATTTCGCCGCTTAAATGACAATAAAGTTTTTGGATATTTAATACCGCTATTGTTTCATCATTCAGCACCCATATAAGTTTGGCAAATGAATACGTACCATTTTGATGACATTAAAGTTAATAAAATATGCGCATATCGCGCCGCAAGCCATACAAATACAATCCGATAGGAATTATAAGTCACCTGGGGTTCGAAATTAATGCTTTTGTACTGAATTCTATAGGTAAAACCAGAGCAACTAACTGAAACCTAGAGTATTATAATGAGAATTTTTAAATGGAAAATGTTACTACAAACTTTTAAATAATTATCTTATAGGTAACTTTCATTATGCTTTATTCCAGACTAGGTATTTTCCAATACGAAGGATGAAAGAAAGAAAAACAATGTTACGTAAGAAAAAGGACGTAAAGTTTATGACATAAATCGCGTGTTTAACGACTATAGTATGTCGAATGGGCACTTCAGTGCATAAGGGAAACAGGATATTGAGTCAATACTGTTCTCAATAATAAAATTACACGACACTGACCCAGGTCACTTTGTGGTGGCATTTGCACTTAGGCCCTTTATGGATAGTCTTTAAAATATCCAACACTCATTAGCCGCCTATTAAGTAAGCTAATAGCCATTAGGTGACTTCCTCTCCGTGCCCTATTAACTGATGCAGCGATGCTTTAACGTCCAACTACGTAGTTCAATTATGTGAACCAATTTCCACGCTGTCCTGAAATTGAGTTCTAAGTTATATGGGAACCGATCAAAGTGCACAGACGAGGTCGTTTATTCCGTACCCACTTCGATGAAATGTAATTTGACGCTCGCAGTGCAATTAGGACGACAACTTTTCATATCAAAATACTAACTTACGTTTCTATTATACTGTGTGCTATCCTTGGCAATTTACTTTAACTCTACTACGGGGCTGTTATCAAAACAAGACAAGCAGTACGGGAATCAGACCACAGAATATCTCATTCACAAAATAAAACGCGTATACATACATTTTCTTGTCTAATCACGAAACAGTTGCTGTCGCAGCGAGGATAGCAACATACGAATACGTTAGGATTCTTATTACTCATTTTACATCCATGAAAAAATATCAATACTTGTTTATGTGCCCCTAAATCATTAGACAGATTGTGATTACACATGACTTGCTGCGATCAGCTAGTTAAGAATTTAAATCAGTAAATTTCACAAGCATTACTTTTATTTAACTTTATTGGGTTGTACGTTGAAAATTGTAAAATCGGATGACTATGGGCAGCGGCCACTTTGCGTTTCAGTCGAATTACGGTGGCCGCTTACTCGTTTTTTAAATTAAGGATAACTGTGATGACAATTTTAATCATATTACATATATTTCTCATATTAATATTAGTTAATCTAAAATTAAAACGCTCCAAATTGTAGATCGAGAGCTCGAACGGTTTCAAAACTCGTTCATAAAATGTCAGTTGGTGTTGGTTAGTTTAAATTTAAAATTGGAGTAAAGCCAAAATGTCGCGTGCGACAAATGGAAGTTGATGTGTGGGCAAAACTACAATTGGCTAATACATTTTTGCAATCTTAGACATTATTTCAACCAATCACAGGAGTGAAAATGTAAGGCAGGTGTAAAACTTCAAAAGCCGGTTGTACAATAATTATGTATGTCTAAAGTCTAAAGTAAAAAATCTAATTATAATATCTAAAACGATATACTAATAATTACTCGTATATCTAACAACTAAATAGCAGATGGTACAAATATTTTCGCTACTAAACACTAATCCACTATCTTTGAGGTGAACGGTGTTTATGTTTATATTTAGGTTAGTTCAGAAACGCAAGGCTACATTGATAAACAGCCATTTGAAATTGTTAGATTTGCCTTGCTGTTCGTATTACAATTATTGAAAAAATTATAGATATCATTCAGACTGACTAATTGCTCATCGATATAAAAATGTATTTGTAGGTAGTAACAGCTGCTATTAGGCAATCTCTACTTTAAAAAATGCGTTATTAAAAAAATGTACAAATGTGTGTGTAATTTGGTGATTGTAATAACAATAAAAACCTATGTTTTTAATGTTGAATTATATGACTCTTCCAAACTCAAAATTTTCAAAAACAAAATTTTCTCAAATTTGTACCTTTACCATAACGTTTAAATAGAAACGAACACTGCCAGCAGTCGATTAACGATCTGCCGATGTAGGGATTGGTTTTGTTCTATTTCTATTTCTGCGTGAATAGATTCGATTAAGCTAAAATTTACATCTGACGTAGGTATCTGATCAATCAATTGTAGCGAATGCGGACGGGAAAATTAAGGTTTTGTTAACGAAGCATCAAATAATAAACAATTGGATTGGACTGATGAAAATATAGGAGTGCTTTATTTATGCACTCCTAAATTTTTGATGCCTTCGTTATTTGTTTGTTGTAGATGCAAATCTTTGTAAATTAGTGGATTTGATATTTAGTACGTTTTGATTTTGAATCTTCGTATTCGAGCAATATGTATTTTAGATGGGTATTGTGGAAGTACAAAGGGTTACCGGGAGAGACCAAGCGGAACTTTATTGTTGGCACGCTGCTTGTCTGTTCAGTTGTCAGTTACGGTTCGTAGGTACTTTTGTTTGCTTGTCGGTGCTCTCCAGTTATTAAGAGAAGTTGGAATACCATAATGTATTCAACGATAATAATGAGAACAAATTGAGGTCAGAACCGCATTGGCCTAGTGGTTATATAAATTAGCCTGTGCTTTTATTCAGCATTGATTTATTTGCGATGTTATTCAAAATAGTAGCAACAATTGCAAGCCTTTCATTATGCGGGTAATTCCATTCTAGGCGGCCAACTTTTTTGTGGTCAAAATACAGCGTATTTTAGTTAAATAGAATCATGTAGTTGGAGATGACAAGGTGAATTTGGAACCTTACATAAAGGATTGAGACTTTGCCCAAAACTAAGTATTCATTTACAGGAATGTAATGCTGCTTTTAAACTTTAAAGATGTACAAATTTTTCTCGAATGTTTTGTTTAATTTTTCACAATCCTTTTATTGTTCCCATTATGGCATGCAGTTTGACTCAATTCTTATGTACTAACCTAACTGTATTATGTATGACTTGTAGACCTTCACCTTTGTTTTAAGTTGTACTCAGCTTATTTTAATGTTCGCATACAGAGGGAGCGTCGGTTTCCTAGTGGTTAAGGCACTTGACATGTAATCTACAGGTCTTGGTTTCGAATCCCGCCATGTACCAATGTAATTTTCGATTTTTCGAATTTGTATATGTACATAATTTACCCGACGTTCTTACGGTGAAGTAAAACATCGTGATGCAACCCGCACATATCGGCGAAGAAATTCAAAGATATGTGTGAAGTCAACCAAGCTGCACTTGGCCAGCGTGGTTGTCTACGGCCTAGTCACCCTAACTTTAGGGTAGGCTCCGAGCCCCTCGGTGGGGACGTATAGTGATGACACAGAGCAAAAGTAGATGTCTTTCTGAACATGTGGACAGATTGACATGTCGTTAACAAATTGAAGATCTCCGGATTTAAGTACGGACTATGGGATGTTGAAAAGAAAAAAAAAATTGTACAGATTTTTCGAGCTCGACTTTCCAATTATAACGAAATCGAGTGAGATTTTTTATATTCATAACAAAAAATAGTAACAATGCAATTAACGAAGTACGGTGACACTAGAGCGTTCTCCAGTGTGGAGTTCCGACGAAGAGGAGCTAATTAGTTAAAGCAGATCTCACTGGCGCTTCATAACTTTGGATTGCTGGATCATTGAATAAACTCGGCTACCAAATGGGGTCAACACTACAAACAGATGTTGCAGTAACGGAGTCAAGCACCATCACAGCCATCTTTTATATACGAATAAGTCCACTTATTTACAAAAAATGTTTTATAAATTGATGGCCTCAACGTACTTACGTATAACAAAAACAATCATATGATTATTGTCCCATTTTGAGTTCGGAATCTAAGACATTTCGTAGAAGATGAAGGCTTATTATTATAGAATACAATACAAATTATCCATAACATTTGTGTATGGGTGCGATGAGCGGGTCGATGGGATGGACCAAATTCAAAAAATAAATTGCACATCAATAATTAAATTACATAAAATGTATTATTATATTACCAAAAAAATATGTTAACATTGTAAAAAAAATCTAAACCATTATGTAATCCAATTGATTGAACGTATAGTTGGTTTTCCAACTGGTACCTACATATATATAGTATTATTAATAATTAGTATTTCATCATTTCCGTTTGTCAATGTAGCTAGCGAGTCAAATTATGTGAAATTAAATAAAATTCGTAGAGACCGCGGCGTTGTGGGAAGCGTTTGTGGCCACTTCTATCGAAAGATCGTTGTAACTAGGCTACTCAAGTGCGATGACACCGGGGATTTTCGGCGCAAGCGCCTCTCTCCCGCGCCCTGGCTTCCCCGCGCAGCCGTTCGCATCGTCTCGCCCACCTCGTGATCTTATTAACAGAGTATAAAACATTGTGAATACTGATCTTAGCTAGTATATCATTTAACTAATTTCTAACAATAATTCACTGTTATTTTATTGTTATTAATTAATGTCATTCGCTTTTTAACACCGCGCAATAGTACATTTCAATAAGTGGGATTTGATGCCAGTCAGTCTTTCGTCTTGTTCTTCTTTGCATTTCTTATTTAATTTATTGTGGAAAAGATTAATAAATACCACCTACTGTTTTATCTTATTACATCATGATTATTCAAATTATGAACTTTCCTAACTAAAGTGACCCCCGAAAACCTTGTTTGTACATGAAGGTATGAATACTTTTAAATAATCAGCACCTCAGCTAGCTAGGCATATTGGAAAGCCTGCTGCCGTCCGTTCCTCGTTGACCTGAAAAAAATTAAATTACGTGGTAGTAAATATCCATACATTCATCGGGCTAAATTTTGTAATTTCTTACATTATTATGATTTTTACGATGAAATATTTTGGAAAAGCTTCTAAACACAAAGAAATTATTGTTATAAGGCTTACGTGAAAATGCGGCGTCGTAATTTATAAGCGAAATGTATCTATATGCGACCATTTATAAAAAGACGTATGGTTAAATAGAAATACATAAGTAAGTAGATAAATTATAACTTTACCGTGTGTTACCAACATTGCAGATTAATTGTACATTGTGTAATAAATAATCACAAGAATTATTGACAATTTTCCTCATTGTTTCTATTATACCTAGAGGTAGAACAATCTCATAATAAGTAACTACTTGTACTGCAACACGCTACTCAATTAATCAATCATGTTTATATCAAGTTAAATGAGGAAGTTTGAAAATAGCGCTAGTGGTGGAAAAATTGAGAAGCAAAATGTTAGCGTGGTATGGACATGTTATGCGACGAGACGATGGGGACATAAACCAGAAAGTGTTAAGATTGAATGTGGATGGATACAAAGGTAGAGGAAGACCGAAGAAAGTATGGATGGATTGTGTGAAAGAGGATATGCTTAAGAAAGGAGTGGATTCAGATATGACGGGTGATAGAGATGTATGGAAGAGCCAGCACATTCTGTGCCGACCCTCCGTAAGGGATAAGGGCAAGTGGATGATGATCTGTACTATCTACCTTTCTACAAGAAAAGTTTTAGCAAGCAAGTACCTACTTGGACGAAACAACGTAGTTTTTAGGTTTTGAAAAAATTTAACTAGGTACAAAATATTTTCGAATCACTAGTACATTAAACGGACCTTGGAGCAAAGGAACACTACGACATAAATACATTTTGCCGGTGTAATGAGAATATAGTCCGCGAATTAAGTCCTCAGGATTAGAACGCTCTTACGTACCTTCTATGAGTTATGTTTTAACAATATGACTCATAGAATGTAGGCACATATTTACAATATTTTTATTAAATCATTCTTATCAACAGAACCTAGCGCTAGTAAGTACATACACTCCATTAGAAATCGCCTCATGGCTCATGGCCGACACTTGTACAATGACTGGGGCCATTTTGTTAGAAAGGTCTGAATTTTTCGACAAGCTACTCTGCAGTGAAAGTCGTCACTGGCCAGCGGTGAACGGGTATTTTTTGGCATTGCCAAATAAAAATTGTTTAGAAACTTTGAGGCCTCGGATAGAGCTCGCCTAGCGACAGGTGTCCGTTACTTTTTGTTTCGTTTCTTACTTGAACCGAGATCGCATCTGACTCACGACATCAATGTATTCTCTCTCACCTTTTCAGGTTGCTCGCGAGATTTGTTTCATGACCATTGTTTATTTACAGATGTTGCGGTGTCGTTAGATTTACATATGGATTGTTTGATATGTTTGTGACTTGTGATTATTACGATTTGCCACATTTCTTGTTATGGAGACATCTGAGTATGCGATAGGTCCTTCGACATGTGTTAGTAGGAGCACTATTAGACTATCAGATTCATAATTATGTTTTTTCCAACGTTCTTCTAAAGATACTTAAATCATTGTTGTAATATTAAACATAGTTTAATGTTTTACAAATTACATCACTAGATGAACTCGCTCGTTAGTGATTTATCTCAAATAAAAAGATCCTTAGAAAATATTAGCCACATGTAACTTAATACTGTTTACTTTATCATAATGAACTTATAGAAATCATATCCATTAAGTTATTAAGAGAAACAATGAACAGCGTGATAAAGGATTTCATGTACTGGCTACGTGTCTAGACGAGGTTCAATAGATAGTGTGTCCTGGCAGACAGGCTGCTCATTGTTGCTAAAGAAGATTGATCGACACCTCGTAATTGATAGTGTACGAAGAACAAGCTGACGATACAAGCAACAACAATTTATCGGTTATTATACGTATAATACTGTACTGTGTACTCAATAATTATAGAGTGTTTATGTTCAATTGCTTACAATCTGAATTACGAACTGGTTGACTTTTTTTCTTAAACTAATTGGATGTTGAAGATTTTAATACATTTGATCGGGCAAATGATTTTGTTGAAATATTCAAAGTAATGACAAATGTATAATTTTCCAAAGAAGGAGCTGCTTACATGCTATAAATATAATCAATAAACAAAATTATCCTATCTTCTACCAAGATAGAACAAGATCAACATAACTATACTATCAATAAAATGGTGCATCTGTATGTATGTAAAATTGCGTATTTTGTACACACGATGTATTTGAGTTATTTATAAGGAAAAATGATTTTTAACATTTTCGTTAGTCCGTAAGTCCGCGTTTGTTCCGGTTAATCTCCGGAGCGGCTGGACTGCTTTTGATGGAATTTTTAATGGAAAGCAACTGATGTATGCAGATATTATAGGCTTCTTTAAAAGAAACCACGTTGACGAAGTAGCGGGTAACTCCTAGTAATGAAATAGAACAACGCTTTTTTTATGAACTGATGGATATATGTTACCTCACGTTCGATGTATTTATATCTTGGGTGTAAATTGTTAAGGATTGTAACACCGTTGATTATCTATGTTGTAACTACATAGATAATCAACGGTGTTACCATTTACATTATGTTTTATTTAAAAAATCTTTTTCTATTAAGATAAAATTACATTAGTTATACAATTAAAAAGTTTGAGAATACACTGACATACGAAGCAACAAATTGTATTTCTGATTTAATTTTGAGTTTAATTGGAAAATTAAAGTCATTCAAGGCAAAATGCATTCAATACTAGTTTGGAATTAAAATTAACTTAACAGGCTGCTGTTCGTATTCAAAATTATCGTAGTAATTGAAACGACATAGCACAATTTTAGTCAATCATTATAACTGTTCAAGCGCATTTCGGCACAGGGCAGGGGCGCGCTGCAAACAGACCACAATGAGTATTGACACGCAAGAATTCACCGTATCGGCCGTCCTATTTTTGCTTTATTAGATCGATCTGTTCGTCTCGTTCTTGCACGTTTCACCTCCAAACGCTATTCGGCGAAGTCGGCTATTCCAGACAGGGCTGGACTCGTTGGACAGGTTTCTAAAAATAGCGGAAACGAGCGATTTTTTTGAGTATATTTCTTAGCTAAGGTCCAGAGGGTCTAACACAACGAATTTCTGTACCATTGTTGAACAACGAAGCTTGAACTATGTATCGGATTTTAAAGAAACTCCGTTACGATGTTAAGTACTATGTTGATGTATTGGCGACAAATGTGCAATCACTTAGACGTTACACGTGAGAGAGAAAGTTGTTAAGATTATGAAATGAAATAGTGACCAACAGAAGAAAAACCTCGACTTAGCCGTAGGAGATTTTATAGCAAATCAACTGCGGAATTATGCGTCTTAACGTAACGCAATCGAAATTTAAATACTGATCTCTCCTCGGCTTACTAATAGGGTTAATTAATTAAACAGCCGCGCCGCCACACTCTCGAGTTTTCTCCAATTGGCCAAGAATTTAAATAAGCCAGAGTCGGCCCTACAGCTCTAGATGCCCAATTTAAAGACCGACTTAACTTCGAATTTGGATCGTGGGAACGTAGCTGAACAGTTCTTAAACCAAAAGAAAAGACTGATTATAGTATATTAAACATGTAAGTAATAGTAAACATTATAGTCACAGCAAATTAAAACCATGGCGCAATCAAAAATTCGCCGCGGCTTAAAATTCATTCCAATTTATTTTTTGCGCACGACGACGAATACGATTTCGAAACAAAGTGTAGCGCAGGTTAAAGACCTTTACACATTAACTTACGCATAAATAAAATATTATAATAATGATAATGTTACATAATAATGTGCCGTCTACCTTACGTTTTAATAATTTTACAACGTAATAAAAGACATTGCCGATTATATCTACATATATGGTTAGAAATATATAGCTTTCCCTTTGAACGCAAGGGTCTGTTTTAATTAAGGAAGCGAGTCTAGAAGCGACGCCACGGGACGCAGCTGTGTAGCGGCTGCTTTAATTTGCCCGACGTTTTACCACAATGAATCTAAATTCTGGAAAACATAGCATTTTATAGACTTAGGTACTAAGCTCTGTCTTTGTGAATCGCAGAAAATCTAGAATATTATAATTGAAGTAGGAACTAAGAAGTTCTAAAGTGTTTGGCACAACATTGACTGGCAGGTATACCAGTTCTTTATGAAAATTTGGCACTCATTTAGTTTGCTCCTATCTATATAGAAATTTAGGAGCAAAATCTGTCATTATATCGCTTTTTTAACTGAAAATTGTTGCTAAAATTAGCAACATTTGATAGCCTTATTCAAAAATTAAATGCGACAAATTATTCTTTCTACGTATAATAAATATGTATATTTATTTTTAGTTCCTTAAAATAGTTATAATAACTTAAAAGAAGTTAAAGTACACAGTTGAAAGAAAACTTATTTCCTTTGAAAATATTACTTGGAGTCTCAATAGAAAACTCTCGTGCTTCTGAAAGAGGCGACTTGAGACGTTAAACATTTTTATTTTAATCATACCAGAGTTCGCCTTTTATATCATTTTGTATTTAATAAATATACTTTATAATAAAGTAAACGGAATTAAAAATCACGTAGATGCTGAAAACTCTTATTTTAAAGTGTGTATTATAAGGTAAATTTGAACCAATGATACAATAAGTAACAGGATTCATACGTAAGAGTTACCTAATGTAATTACTGGTGTATGCTCTAATACTTTTACAAGTCAAACAAAGAGCGTCCGTTGTCTTTATTCTATTCAAGAGGGTCTATCAAAGTTAATCAGCAAGCAACTCCCTAAATTAGGACTTACTCTAGCGTCTAAGATATCAAGTCGGTCTTTGAATAAAGTTACTCAAGCGTCTAAGATATCGAGAGTTCTTTGAATCAGGAGAACGATAGATTCATGCTAAATAAAAGATAAAAATGAAATTGCTAAGTAAATAAATAATACATGTTAAAATGCGAATACATTTTTTTATTTTATAAAATGCCATTCGGTATTTTTTTAGTCAACAAACATTTAGAAACAACGAGCTTTTAAATAAATGAAATTTCAGGAAGCACTCAAAGGCTAAAAGCTTTTATACATTTTAATACTCTGTCACGAAGCTGAAACTGCATTCCCGTTCGAACGCAGGATTTTCTCTACCGCTTGATGTCACATTTATGTGTTCTCAGTGGAAATATTTTACCTCTGGCAATTTTGTAAATACAACTGTGTTTATAAGGCTTAAAATATGGTTGGATTAAAGCTGTTATCAAAGGAGTTTCAAATTTGGAAAAAAATATTTTATTGCGTACTAACTTTGAGCACCTTAATTGTTACAGAGCATTTTATATTCCGTTGTAAAAATTCATACAGCTTTAGCACTTTGTAATTGGCCTTACAAAACATTGTTTAAAATATACTAAATAGTAGTTAATATGATTGCGATGGTCCGTTAGTGAATCACGATATTCAATAATTGTTTAAGCTGCTAATATTTTCAGACAGGTAAAGTGAGCAGTTAATATTTGAAAAGCTTTCAAGCGAGCTTTCAGTAAATACTCCGAATTCAATTTAACGTTGATGGAAGTGGCCTTTCCATTGAAACTGCGAACACGTTGTACATCGCTGCTGCACTTATGTAGTTAGCTATCCACCTATGATATTATAGATGACAGTAAATGAACTAGCCAAAGGGTGCTATGGTATGTCGACATATTTCATGTGATAAATTTCATTACATACAAAAAACATATCAATAAGAGATGAGCTAAGAAGGTATAATATGATTTATATAAAATGACTACAGAAATTATTAATTACTAGCTGTTAAAATATATCCTATGTTACTCAAAGATAAATTACCTTTGTAACGGTGAAAACAATTTTAAAATTGGCCCAGTAGGTTTTGAGTTATTTCAATAAATACAGAAATAAGAACCTTTCCTCTTCATAACATTACTATAGATATAGACTTCGGATGATTATTACGGAGTACCTAACTTGTAATGGGAAAATATGTCTCACATAGTACTTAAATAAATGTATTAAATTACTACCATTCGCCCGCGACTCCGTCTGTGTAGAATTAAAAAAAAATGAGTAGCCTATGTGTTCTTCCAGACTATCCTCTACGTCTATACCAAATTTCATCGAGGTCTAGATTTAGGCTACAAACGCTAACAAACATCCATCCCATCCATCCATATATCTAAACTTTCGCATTTATAATATTAGTAAGATTCGAATTTATATAACTGGCGAAATATTTTTTTCGTAATCAATGGTATAATTACCGGACCGTAAACGCTATAGTTTATTAACGTAGAGTGGTCAAGTCATCGAAATTTTATTGTATATTGCTTCAAAAAAGTGGGTCAAGGATACAACATTTGAAAGAAGTTAGACCGAACCACTTATTATATTGCCTTGGCTTTTTACTCAATACTCTTATACATAAAAAAATATTAATTGTATATTTTAATACGAGTGCATTAGACACAAGTCACATTTCTGGGAAAATATAACAAATTCAATACTGACAAACATCACTGTACGATAGAAGTAACCCGAGATACACGTGTTTCAATGTTTAATGCGCTCTCATATAAATTTATCTTTTGCAGTTACTTAAGTTTACGTAGGGACCGACTTGTAGAAAACGTATTGTAGTCTCTGTTTTCCTAAAGAAAACGATAGCGATGGAAATATTCATTAATACAAGTGTGACAGCAGTCGCAACTTCAGTAACATTTTGCTTTACAACATTTTTGAATGCTCTTTGCTTCTAATGTATTCATGATTTGTGCCATATTGCAGAGCTGTAATATCAATAGTTACGGGGTGAATGACCTCGCGACCTAACGGCTGTATTGCCTATCTGTTATACCGTAGACGTTATTTATCATGTACTAGTCAACAATCACTATTTCATTGCATAGTTACTAATCATTTGTTTGTTTGAGGTAGGACGTAATTCCATCATAACCTAAAAAACAATGTGTAAAACTCTGTTATCGTAGTAGAGTATGGATGTTAGTTCTCTGTACCATGTATAATGTCACTTTAAGGCCACAATTACAACCCAATTCTGTGAGTGAAACTAAATTATCGATTAATCGTCTTACTAAGAAACATAATTGGTAATAACTGAGGACGCTCTGTATAGAATTAATATGAAAATCATATCATCGGACTACTAACTTAACAGTCAAATGCGGCCAATAGGTTAGATTTCTAGCTACTGTTACTTACGACTAAGGAACAAACGCGAATTTTCAGTTTTTCTTTATTGTTAACGCAATCACATATTGAGTACGAAATATGATTTTTTTTTGATATCATATAAGGACAAACCAATTTTATTAACTGTATATATACGAATACTAGTTATAACTATAGACTTAATATTTTACGTAGCTTTAAAAATGAACAGGTAAGTGGAATATAAAAATGTAGTATGAAATAAAAATGTAATTCCGTGCAATTACAGTTTGTAGGCTACACTCTCCGGTAAAAGCCACTTAGGAGCCCATACTCTGACGCAATTGGATCACCGAGCGAAGGTATCGGTCCTGCCTTTACATTGCGGTACAATTTCTTAACATTCCTTTATTTCTTTTAAACTGTATTAGATTTTTTTATTGTTAATAAGTATTTACTATGAGACAGTAACGGAGTATATTTTTCTTTACATTATTTTAATATCCTATTTTTCTTAATACCGTTTAAAATAAAAAAGAGGGATTTTATCATACAAACATTAAAAACCCTGAATGTCAAATTAACATCTCTTTAATTTAGTTGTTAAAAAAGTAAAAACTCCAGATGCGTACGAGAAAAGAAATATCGTCAATAATAAATGGAATGAGCAACAAATTGTTAGTTCTTGAGTACACAATATTTTTGATATGTTCAGATGATAGTTTTACTTTTATCTTAATCTACAATTGCTAAAAACTAAACTATACATTGTTGAATAATTAAAATCATTTAAGTCCGAGCACATTCCGAAATGGAATATCGATTCAATGTACTACTGTTCACGCCGAATTAATCGCAGTCAGGCGGGGAGATAAGCGGCTGCCGATAAACTGGTATACAGCCCAAACATCGATTGTTCATTTTATAAACGATTCTTGCTTTTTGAATCGTTTAATATACAATGCAATCTATGACTTATATTTTTAAATTAGGTACGAATATGATATTTTAAAATTAACCGTAAATTATTGGTGGAAAATTCTCGTACTCAATCGTCACTAGAATACTCCCTTATTTACCAACTTACGCTTCTAAGAAAAATTCGTTCATTATGATGTAGAAGATGCGAGAATAGTGTGCTATTTGTTCTACCATGCTAAAATCAAGAAATAAATTAGTAAATTGCTTTAAAATGTATGTCGCTGTCCTGGGAAATAGATATCCTAGTTATATAAAGTATTGTTTAAATTTCACGTAGAGAGTAAGTGTATGAAAAATAAATAACTTCATTTTATAGCCGCCTTGCCCTGACTAGATAAAAAATTGATAAAATCGTCCATATTCCGTTTAAAACAGCTGGTAATATTAACAATTAAATCCTAGAAACACGGAAATTCTTTATAGTACTCGTAGTAATATTCTTCAAACAAAATAATATATTACAATTTAGAGTTGATCACAAGATCATAGAGAAAAGTAATCTTCCAATTTTAAATTATTCAACTGTACTGTAAAGTGAAATTCTTTTACCTTTATTACTCGAAACAAAGAAGAAAAATCTAATGTCGAAAAGTTGTAACGTCGCGTCGCAAAATGCAAAAGGAAAATTATTACGTCTAACTAAATCCTCACTGCGTCATATCTCTCCGTACAAAAGAATAATGAAATTAATTTTAATTTAAATGAAGAATTACACTTAGAATGGTCCGTGTGAATTTTTGATAACTTTGTACTGAATTGAAAGTCAGCTAACCGGAGACCTAAGTAAATTAATTATTTTATCTTTCGTACGTAGACAAAGACCTTTAAAACACGGTTTAGGCAAATACTGCAGATACAGTTATTTGTTTTGTAAAATTAACATGACTAGAGGTCGACAATTGACTGAAATTCGACCACAATTAGCAAAAAATATTTTTAATGAAACAAAATATTGTTTCAATAAAAATTAGAAAGGAGTACAAAGATTTCGCTTAATTTATATGTAATGTTACTAAATCTGATAATTTATAGGTACCAGAAAATACGGATTTCTCTGTACGCAATCCTGGCACAACTTTCTCGTGTCATTTAACTATTTGCATGGTTATTAGTTACTAATACACTTCATGTCATCTTCCTTTAGAATTCCTTCATTTATGTATTTTTTTTCTGGTAAGTCCCCATTTTTCTCACATTATTATGAAACAATAATTATCATCATCAGTCAACTATAGGGACACCTTTACTTCTGTACAATTCGCCTGGAAATGCAACCTGTAGTGCTTGTTTCAGATTCTTGATTACAGTACTTCTATCAATATTTAATACGTTAAAACTTGCTCGATCAATACCTTTTCACCTTGCACAAGGTCATCGTAACGTGTATTCAGTAATAATAAATACTTTACCGTCAAGGCGGCCGGCGCAGCGCCTGGGCTAGGTAAAGGTGAGCGTAGATAGGTATTAATTATTCATCTATGATTTTCCAGCAGACACTTTTCAACATTTACTTTGAAATATTGTTGACTAGCAGACAGACAACATAAAGTTAAGAAACGAGTAAAAATAAAGTCCAGTTAAATTTTTCTCTGACAAGTTTATAGACAAGATTCAACATAGAATATTTAAAGGAGTGGGTCATATGGAACTATTAATTAAAATACTTAGTAGTTTCAATTAAATTTCCTTTCATTATGTCAAAGATTTAATTTTTTAATACTAATACTAACTACATAAGCTACCTAAATAACTTGCATAAAATTAAACCTCAGTCTTATTCAAGTAATAGTTTTGCGGTTGTGCAAATTACTCTAATGCTTTGAAACATTTCCTAAAGGATCGGTTTTGCTTTGATACGTTTCAAAGGAATTTGGAGGGAGGGATTTTGGAGTCGCTAATTCTAAATACCGGCAAATAACTCGGATTTCAAGGAGTTTCCTTGACGGTGACCAATAGTTACAAATAGTTAGTACGTCTAAGATTTCAGGTGGGTTAATGTAAAGGGAGATATACCGCACAAGTATTGAATAGTTTGGACTCTGTTTTAACATTGAATTTCTCTTCTTTCATATACTCAGTAGATAGCTTAATCAAATAAATGTTGCAAGTAGAAACATCTTAACTAGCTAGGTGGTCCCAGAGTTAAATTTGAGTATCCCTTAAGATCGAATATCGTACTTCAAACTGCGTGTGTGACTTACTATATGAAGTTTTCGAACTAATAATTATATTACAAGCGTCAAGTAAATTTATTTTTATACAGAAATGGATAGCAAATAAATGTCCTTGTCACTGTACACTGACGAGATTGTAGATGTACTAAAAAGATACGGTACTATGAGTTCTAAATACTTCAATACAATACAACATTAGTCAGTACAATACAGCAATATTACAATCGTCAAAACATTTATAAAAGAAATCATGTAACATAAATCTAAAATGTTTTCTTCCATCTCGTGCCTTCATACCAATTTCTCGTTAAAATCTTTATCATTGAACAAAGTTTTATAAACTCCATTGATTCAATTATTTTTAAGAATACTGATTTTGTTTCAGTAACCCTTTTTTAATAAGTTTCCCTTTAGCTAAATTTAAATTTAATCTCACACTTTTTTTTTTGTAGTTAGGAATGGTCGAAGAAATGGCGAGCGATTTCCAATCGATACTTGAGTACAAGTGCCGAAGTTTCTACCCTTGGGGCGCTTTTCACTAAGTGCTATCTTGTTAAAGTTATTTTGTTAAAATGGCTTTGAATATTTACTTTTTTACATTCTTTCAATCTTAGATATTGTGATCGAAGAAAAGCATTTTAAAATGATAATATCTTAAGTCAATTAAGTATTTTTAGAAGTCAGATAAATTAAAATATGTTAAGAAATTACAGCATTTCTCGAGCTATATTAATTAGTTAACGAGGAGAGGTATGAAAATATTATCTGCACGAGTTCATCGGCAGTGGAATTGTAAGCATGATTTATGAAACAACACATCGAACGAGGTGTAGCGTTAACAATAATGATATTTCAATGCATCAAAGTGAACCTTCATCAGTTCAATTGACCGAGTCGTATGTATCAAGAAACAAATGATATGTTGACTATTCGACTGATAATAGATTATTTTACTTTTTACATTATACTTTGATATTTAATGTAACGATATTTTCTTAATTTTCGAACTATAAAGCAAATTGTAGGGTTTTCCAAACTGCACAACGAATATGATATATACATACATACATAATTATAGTTATATAAAAAAGCCGTTCAAATTGTAGCAACACTTAAAGATGGAAAATTATTTCTTTCACTTTAAACCACAATCATAAGATAAGCATCGAATCACTTATAACCGAAAATACTATGCCACCTCCTCGTTTTAAAGGGAATTAATAAAGTACTATATGAACATAATTAAGTAAAATGTCAGATGTATTTGTGGCTTTGTATACCAAGCACTTTGTCAGTTCTGTGGACTTTTTATAATTCGTTACGTTAAGTAACGTATGTAAACAATTTTGATATAATTCAAATTAATCGTAAAAATTCCTAGACTTTTTGACCAATTAATGAGACTTTAAAGACAGAAGATAGAAGTTAATCCAGATAGTTCAATTTCTTCGTCTCCATGACATACATATGTATTTGTTAGTCTTTGTTACATAGTTATAATGTAAATAGTCAGTTGTTGGACAGTTGCCAAATTGGCAATACTGCAGCAGGCTTGCTTAAATCTATCTGATTGTTAACCCTGATATTCACCAAGTATTTCTTTATTACAATTGTTAAAAATTGAATAAAAAAGAGGAATTATGTAGCATATGTATTCTTCCAGACTATGCTTTACATCTATACAAAATCTCATCGACTTCCGTTCCTTAGCAACTTAGTAAAGGTCCGGTTACACGGCGTAAGACTCAACACTTTGATAAATTACCGGTTTATAATAACAGACAGTTTGTGGTGTCTAGGCGGTTGATACAATAATAGAAAGTTCTAGAAAGATCTTATTATTTTTTAAAAGTACCTTCGTCAGCTTTCCGCTTATTAACTGCCAAGTCTTTGTGCGATAGTAATGTTTTGTTATTATATGAAACGCGTAGACATCTAAATCTGTATGCTATTGAAACATCCTGTCGGCTACTAATAAATAATAACAGTATATACTATGTCAAAGTTTTACGTTATTTGCTCTGAAATACAATTTAATAGCAAAGAACGTAGACACAAAACATTTCTCGCTGTTGTACCGCATTGTAAAATTTAAACGTAGCCCCAGGGGAGGCAAACAACTTTGTCAAGACCGTCCGTCTCACCCTCTCCGTTATTTCATCTTCGCAATTTCCACTTTTCCATTTTCTTCCCATCTTCTCAAGGAATAGAAAAATTTTCTACGCATAGAAAGTTATGAATAAATTATTTCTTGACATTGTTATATCTGCTCCGTACATTGTTTTAGAGTTTAAAATAACTGCATAGTTTCCGAAATAACCATTGAAGTTTCGCGACTATTTACATTTTTCTAGTTGTAGTTATACAAACTTATCTTATGCCAGTAGTATTCATACATGTAGTTATGTGTGTATTCGAAACGAGACCTAAGGCTGAAAGAGGACTTTCGTAATTCCCTGCCGCCCTGAGATTAATTAGACACAAAGGGAGTCCTATAGGATAGAGTTATTATGTGATATCGCAAGGGATCCAATAGGTATCTACCTATTAAAAGTTTCCCCTTGCGGTAGTTGTCAGGCATCCTGTCTATTTGAAATGGATTTAATTTTGATATCCGGCTGTCAAAAGGGTTACGATGTTATGTACATATGTGCGATTATTTATTACGTAATTAATCAAGCCAGAACTACAACTTATCAATGAACCTAAATGAATGAATTTTATTTCTATTCCGTATTTTACCTCGAAGTAACACGGGCTATAGACGGGGTTATTGATTATCTTCTATCTTCTATATACAGTTAATAAAATTGTAGTGTCAGTGTGTAACAGCGAAAAGAAAATGGATTTCGCAAAGATGGAGTATTTACGATGCTGATAAAGAAAAGTGTATTTAAAAACTTTTTGTCTGTCTGTCTCTCCGCAAATCGCTTTTGTTCCGGACAATCTGCGAAACAGCTCGGCCGATATTGACGAAACGGTAGCTGACATGGACGTGCATTTTATAGGCGTTTTTATTTTAAATTCCGCACTTTCAAAATCGCGACAGACAGTTATCTCCGGAACGGCTGTACCGATTTTAACGGGAAGATATAACTACTAAATAAACTTAATTTTCTAAATCCCTGTTGATGAAGCCGCGGGCAATCGCTAGTCTATTATATATCTCGGTCACGGCATTACGGGTGAATGGCGGTACCGATTTCGTTACTTCTCATTTTGTTGTGTTTATTATTGTAAGGAGGACGTTCTTAAAAAAGAAAAATTACAAATAAATATGGAACTTAATTAAATTTGGTTTAGATACGAATAGTTTGGAAGTTGACTTTTTAAGTTTAACTTTTTAAGTTTTAATTCTGCGCGAACTAAATTGCGGGCAATAGCTTGTTTATGATTTTAAAAAATGTTATTTAATGATTAAAGCGCTCTATATCTCTGTCTTCGTAAGAGCTGTGGCCGTGTCAACTCGCATGACATGGCGCAAGCTCTACACCTGCTGTCGGGTTATTTTTATGTCGACGGGTAGCGCGAATTCAAATACGTTTGTCTAATTGCGTTGCTTCATCATAGTGATTCAAGAATTTTGGCATTAGTTAACTAGTTGTAGACTGACTGTAAATATAAATGCTAAAACCTTCTTGCGTATTACTCAAACAAGGCGGTGAGATAATAGTGAAAACGATATAATAATGTTTTAATCAACAACAACCTTTTAGTTTTTTAAGCATTAAAATCTAAATGCTAATTATATTTAACAGCAAAAAATTTTGTGAAAATTAATAATTGGAACGTAAGTGAAATAATCGTCTACGATACTCTCATAGAATTTTACGAAAGTTGTTTACTGTTAAAGTTAAAGTTGTTTACTACATTGTTGTGAAAAAGCTAAACTTAACAATGAAGATTTGCTCCATTTTCCTCTTTTACTTTAAATTAATTTTAGCAGCGTGAGCGACTGTTGACAAAAGGGTTTTATTTCTATTGTAGCGATTCGTTTGATCGACAAAGTATAAATACAGGCGCTCTTTAAATGTGAGCAAAAATAAAATCTTTTCCAACGTAAACATACAATGCTTTGACAATTCAATGGAATTGGAATTATGTCTGGAAAAGGTTTTCACTGGAAAATGAAAATCTTTCTTTAGTTAACGCACACTTATTAAAAATAAAGATAAAAATTGTCTTTTAAATATTATATTAATGATGATTATGGTGTGTATTCCGGTTATTATTAATATAATTTGAATAAATTTTGTTACTAATTAATGAATAATAATATAAGCGCCAATAGCATAATCGTTTGGGGTACGGACTACCGATCTTGCGGTCGAAAGTTCGAATCATTCGACTATTGTCGTGAACCATATCCTAGCACAAGCCTAGAGCTTAATTGAGATGGTTAAAGGAAATATTAGTAAATTAACAAAAATCTACTAATATTAAAAAAATAGAAAATAAGTTTACAATTAAAGCATCTTAATTAATTCAGGCTTACGCTATTTTAACTACTTCGTAGAATTTGATTGAACATCAAACAGTCAACAAATTGTACTATTAACGCACTAATTACTAATTGTAATTTTAATTATTTTTATTCAATTAATGATTCTATTAAATACGTATCTTTTTATATTCGTTAACCTTCCACCTACTTTAAATTTTAGATTTTCAACTCTGATGGTTTAGAAATACGATTATTAATTCAATAAGGAAAATTCTTATAATCCTTGTTTGAGACACACTTTCTTTAACTTCACCGGTACGTTTGTTTTTTACCAATACAATTACGTACAGTTTTTAATAAGTACGTACTCACTTTTAGTACATTTATGTCATCATTTCCTCATTGAAATATGGTTTTGACACAATTGAACCAAAATAACTAAATTGGTAAATGAAAATTACATTTTAATTGATAGTAATATTCCAGGGCATTTACAAAGTGCTTGTACTGGAATGTTAAAACTATGTTTAAATTTTCATAAACAAAGCTAGCCACAGCATTCATATATAATTAAATTCTGCTGGGTTGCTGAAGTTTCCATTTATTTTAACACTAAGTGTTCCCGTGCGGCTTCATCCGCATGAAATTATAAATACCTTCTTTTATTGTTTACATTTGTCAAATTCTCGATTGCAAATTACAAAATTACCGTAAAATAATAACCTTGTTACCTTATTGTTGGCAGCTTGTAGTTTATGGTTCCTTCCCCACATGAAGGGGTTTTTCTTTTAATTTACACCCTAAGTTTAGTAGCGTGAAAATATATAGTAGACTAAAGCGTTTCGTAAGCGTAGGACTTTTTATTAAAGAAAGATTTATTCAAAAATATGCTGTGATTGCTGACACCCTACGAAACAAAATAGTGTGAGTTTACGCTTTAGTATATTAGTATAGATTACCTAGCGATACATTTATGTGTTGTTGACCAAAGTTCTCACAGAGTAAAACTTAAGTTACGTAGTTCTGAAACGCAGTTCATAAAGTTATGGAACCAAAACACTAACAAATGTTTAAATGTAGCTGTCAATTAAGTAATATTTTTTAAAAATCTAAAGTGAAATAGAATAGAAATAGAAATAGAAATAATTTTATTGAAAAATAACAGATTAACAATTAACAATAACATGTCGGTATACTATGTGTACAATAGTTTTTTTCTGACAACCGGGCAGTGGAGAGCTAAGACTATGAAAATGGGTTGGTTTGAGGCTTTTAAAAGTGCATTGATTTCTGTACAGCATTTTTATTTTTAAAAAGAATTTTCAAGAAAACTTAACGTTAAAAACTTAAAGAGAATACTTTTATGGCTTACTAATAATTTATTAGTACCGAGTGCCCGCATCTTTCACTATGAATTCCTTTTTTTTTTTCAAATAATCTCTCCTTCCATAAATTGTGTAGAATATTTTTATTATGTACGTATACTCGTAGGTGCATCTGTATGATGTGTTTTATTTGTTTAAATATGAAATTATCTAAGTTTGACAGTCCTGTTAAAGGAAGTGCGGCAGTGCACCCGCCAAGACGGCTACGATCGTAACTCATTTCTTATATTGATTTATTTTGGTTTATTACATTTAATAGTTAGTTCTGTTCTCGGTTTTATGTAAAATCAAACTTGTAAATATCCAATTTGTATTATGTAATTAGGACTAACTCTTATCCATTTAATTTGAAGGGATTTAGTCATATTTCAATTGAACACCTCTACAGTATATTTTTAAATACTTTAACTTTTTAACAGGTTAAGACTGTAACAAAGAGCTTGTGCGCTTAGCTTAACTTGAACTTCATTTTAAGTTAGAACCGTTGAATTTCGTGCTCCCAAGGTCGTCAAGGGCATGATTTCGACTCCCTATTGGGTGGTTTGCGGATAGGGGCGGAGCAAGGGTTGCCATTGCTCTATTTCGAAACACCCATTTTTTTAAGGTCCAACTTAAAAGTGACGTAAATAAAAACAAAAATTCAAACATTTAAAAATCAAATAAACATAAAAAAGAAAGGTAATAAAATAAATGGTAATATAAGAAGAAAGACCAATTTTTAAATGTAATCGATTTATTCATACACATCGCATTGCATAACAAGTTACTCGCGACATTATAAGCGCAAGGCGAGACAATCGCTTTCGACTGAAAAAAACCTATATGAAACGAATGCCGAAAGCGAAAGCCATATATTGCAACTGCAAGTAAAGATATATTAAATTAGTGTGTGCGTTGTTATAATTATGTGGCCGAGTTCGCTTAGTGAGTCCAATGAACGACAGTTTAAATTTTAGGCTGAGCGGTTTGGCGGAGTGTGGCGGTATAGAGGGGGA
>NW_013528493.1:1162318-1183569 GCF_000836215.1 Papilio polytes
CCGGCCGGATCAAGCCTCGCTGTGGTATTTGGGTTGATGTCAGCTTCTTTAGCGGAGGCAGGTGCGGGTCAACTCATGCTAGCCGGCAGATTGCAGAAATCGACCGTATATACTGCGGACATTTCGTGAAGGTACTAGTAGAACAAACCTTTTGTATGGCGTGTACGATGCTTCAACAGTTTCACAATTTCATGCTTACTATTGTGTACGAAGTTAACATGAAATGGGTAAAATCTCCAATCAAAGTGTTATTCTTATATCGGTTATATGCTATTAATAGTGATACCTTAGTATTTATGTTTTGTCAATGTAAACAATAATTATTTTATGTTCAGTTTTGTAAAGATGAACAAAGAATTCCAAACAATTTATATCAAGACCATAATCTTTGTGTTTCAAAGATTATTTTAAAATGCATTTTATTGCTTTTATACAATTTCTTATGATTGAAAAGCAACGATGGGACAGCTTATGAGAACAAAAGACTATTTTCAATGGTATATGTAATTAAATAATATTTGTCCAAGAAGAAATTTTTAAACTTGCGAAACTGCTCCTTTACTATTATTATTACTTTACTTTTATAGACTAAAAATTTAGTAAACATTGTTGTAAATAATGCGATCGAAAATGACAAAGGATATTGACCCTAAGCGATGCTGTTAAAAGGAGTTATTTCAATAAAATAAAGATGAGTATATATTATGAAATATCGTAGCTATCCTAACTGTATAAATGATTGAGATAATGATAGAAAAACGAATCTTGTTAACGTCTACTATTTTAAAAGTAATCTGATGTAGTTTATTGACTGTTGGTTCTAATACTTAATTTGTTAAAAAAAACAACTTAAGGTTACGATCCGATTGAAGTTGGGAAACTATTAACGTGGGGTTCTATTGTATAAACACCAGTGTGACAGCACATTGTAAGAATGTATTTGTAGTGGAAATGCAAGATTACGTATTGAGTTTTCGTAATTCCAACAAGCTTTTCCATTTTAGAGCATTTAAGTTTTCTCTTTACATAAAAGGCAGGCTAAGCCAGTTTAAATGTTAGAATACAACCGTGAATACATTGTCATCATTCAATCTTCAGCATTTTAAAATAAGTAATGTATGTTTAATTAATATTTTTGTGCATCTAAATTATAAATTCCTTTAAGTGAATTGGCAATTTTTTCCTGCATTTTAGTTAATTTTAAGTTATCCAAAACTGTTTTTCAAATGTAGACAAAAGTGTTATTTACATAGACATTTACAACATTTAACATTTGTGTACTTCATATTATGTTCATGTTTTTTGTACTTTATGTAATAACTTATTATCCCACTATATTAATAGTTTTGACAATTTCCTATAAATGTTTATAATCTTATATGTAATCAAGTTATATAAACAAAATATTGAAAAAACTTAAATTACAAAAAAAAACAATATAGGATCAATCATTATTGATGGTTTTTATAAGTTTCCGATGTACACAAAATTAAGTACAATAACAATTTCATCCTTATCACATAGATGAGATAGAAAACTGAGTAATAGCTGATAGCACGTGCTAACAGTTTAACCCCTACTGGGTTAAAACATATGAGCTCTGATCCAATTCAGTTTCAGTACTTGAGTTTGTTCAATAATATTGAAAAAAGAAGTATTCAATGTTGCAAAACATTCTGTGTCTACTACAAATGATTCCAAAGAAACCTATGAAGAAAATGCAAATTGATGAAATTGAACACACCAATTTCAGTAAACATAGCCTTGGGCATGTCGTTTTGTACTTCCGATTTGTTGGAGTATACCTTAAAAGGTGTAATTTTTAAAAGAAGTGGAAGGAAACGTCAAAAGCTGACACAGCAGCGTTAGAAAGGATCGTGCAGAGTGAGGCGGCGCGCGACGACTACGACACGAGCTCGTGCGATAGGAAACGTGTGGAAAATCTAAGCGTGTTTCATTCGTCACACGCGCACAGAGATAAGAGCGCGATAACCCGCAGTGGAAAACGCCAGCAAAAAATTTGTGAAGGAAATCGCTTTGGCAAACGTAAGCGAAGGCACAGCGTGACTTACCTCGCTGGAAGCAGGAGCCGGCGTCGTCGTCTTCGGTTGGTGATGGTATGGCATCTCGGAGCGTCGTGCTACATGTATTTATGAATGCTGTGGCCGCTAGTACGCTGGCGCACGGACCCACGTCGACGCAGAGCGATGCCGCATTGTGTTCTATACGAATATACGTATGCGCGGCAAACTCCATGCTCTCCCTCCCCTTCCCCACCACCCCGCGCACCCACCTCGCGACATCGTTAGAACCGAAACGGCCTACTCGCAAATGGAACACTCCGGCTAGTTATATACCCTATGGATGTGGCCGGCAGCCGGCTCAGCTCAGGAGTCGCCTCTTATCTGTATGCTAACACTGCATCGGTTTATGTGGCGATCTAATTTATACCCCTCGGAATTCGACCTGCCGCTCCGTAGTCGTTGACGTCAGAAGCCTTTACATACAGGCTTACTGTAAAATAAATGCGATAGAACGGTTCTTAATTATAAAGTTAAATGATTTTCAGTTAAATAATTTTGCATTCCTAAGATCGCGTAAAAACTAAAGAATGAAATGCATTAAGTCCTACATAAGGAGTTTAGTATTTTATATATACATATTGAATACGTAGCTATCAAAAATAATTATATTTTGTTAATTATTCTATGTTAGTACCTATAACTTTAAGACACAAACTTTCTTTTAAATTCCAAGCGCGCAGTGATTGATTATAAAAGAGCAACGAGTTCACGTTGGGAGTGGGACTGATTGCAACCAGTTGCGCTTTTACGAATTTAAAGCTTTTGTAGTGACGTTGGTGGCAGACGATGGAAACCGGTCTTGTTGCTACGTCATACCATTCTTTATGGCAGCGTCGATACGCCTAAAGAAACGTCTTTTAACATATCAAAAACGAAGAACATTTAAGAAAACCAAATAGTACCCATTTTTAAGTTACTTGTTAATCATTATTTACATTAAATGATTGTTGAAATCTGAGAAACATGTTAATAAAAGTTTTTAAGCAATTGATGATGTTTCTTTTAATCTAATTGTTTCAGATGTAGTGTAGTGTTATGTATGTCCGACACTTGTGAAAGGTAAAATTATCTTATATACTTTCATATAATAACATATATTACAAAACGGTTTAATACAGCTGTATCGTCTAATAATTATTCTGACAATCCAAGACGTCTTATTAGCTTTCATCGCAGAATGAAAAAAAAATTCTCATAGACAAATATGTAGTTACATATACATAATAAAGAATGTAGACAGAAAGATGACCTTCAGCAACCCTACAAAGCCAACGTTTATTGTACAGCGCTCGCGGCTCACGTGTCCTACGATAAAGCGCTATTGATATAAAAAGGGTGCACGAAAGAGGTTTTTAAAAGTTAAAATAATTCGCACCTGTGACCTGGAAATTTAAGCAGATGTTTTAATTTTACTCACACGTGTAAACATTTTGTCTTCTTTATAAACATTCAATTGCGTTTATGAAATGTTAAATTAATATTTTTTTGTTTAAGTCGATATTCTACATATCGTTATAACCATATTGTCATTCCACACATTTTTCGTGGTTAGATAGAGATGGAAATATGTTTTATGCATGTATTTCGGAAGCGGAAACTCGCAGTAATCTTGATACGCAACCCTACACGTTGCCAACCGACATTGTACCGGTCTTGTACTGTGACACAACTTTCTATCACGAGTTATTTGTTGCTGTGCATTAAAGTATTTTTTGCCCTTCGTATATTCTCCACGATTATCTAAACAAAATTTTATCATCGGTATAATTTTTTAGAGTATTTGAAAGTTTTGTCTTATTTTTGTAGATAAAAATCGTTGTAATACAATAAAATACTGACTACAATCTGATAGGATTAATATATCTGACACATAAACGACAATTGGTAACAAATTCCGGATGAAGCTATACAGGCATTGGACCGGATGATCGCACTTTGTTAGAACGATATCAATGCACATCAACCCATTTAGTTTCTAATCCTTAAGAATATTTCTGTTACATTGTTAAACGAATATACATAATAAAATGCAAAATTGTCACGATTTTTAAATCTACCGAGGTGAACAATTTTTTACTCACCTTTTAATAAGCATATTGTACTCTGACCTTTTATAATACTTTTCTAAATCAAGTAAAATGTATGTAAGGCGAAGATAAAGAAACTTGTATATAAATAAATATTGCTACTTTACGCCTGCTTTCAGCTTTTGTATTAACTAAGTACTATCCACATTTAGATATAAATCTTAAACTTCTGATAGCAGCTCGACCAAGGACTCTAGAGCTGTTGTTCATAAAGAGAAAAATGCTTTATTGCATTTTATGCTTTGTTATACTTGAACCACTTTAAAGTTAACCCATTTATTCCCCCTCGTTGCTTGTCGAGTTCCCCTCCAACTAACTCCTGACGCACAAATAGACATGTCCTAGATAAAATTAATAGTTGCCAGTTGCAATATGTGTCCCGGCTTAACATCAAACTTTGACCTATGCGTTTTTTATTATATTTTATGAAAACCTTTAAAACAGTTATTGGGACTACAATAATATTTTAACACGCTTAAAGTGGAATAAGAATTTAAAATTGAATTACATATATAGTTTCAAGTACATCAGTTAAAAACTAATCGAACACAAGAATCATAAATTTAGTGTATCCAATAACATAGTATTTGGTAGTTTTCTAAAGTACACATTTATTGGTATTCTCGGAGACGTACAATAATATGGTAATTTGAAATATACGCGAGGAAATTGTGTCATAAGTAATTGGCCGGGCAGGTAGACATACAGCGAAACGCGCGCCCTACATTACTTTGATTACCTTTGATTGCAAACGGATGAATGGATTCTATTGACTTAATGAACTTATTATTCGATCTTGTTGACGATTCTTTTCTGAAAGTTTGAATAGATGGAGAAATAAAGAAAATGCTGAGGTTGAGGAATTATGGATAATATGTCTCCAAGAGGATATCACGTGTGCTGGATGGGCTTACGCAAATGAAACCTACTGTTGATAAATATTAATTTAAAAATGTTATCATAGAAGAAACACATATTGCTTTTTAAAAGCCAAGAGTATTATGGTCAGTGGCTTTCATTACGCGATCTACTGAAAATTCAGATAGGTGAACGGGTCAAGAAGAGGACGGCATGTGCCAAGTTGGTACTTGAATTTTTTTCTAATCAAGATCTAAACGTACGAATAATTTTATAATGACAATGTAAGTTTGATTTTACGCTTATTTAAGCTATATATTAACTATTTTATTTCAAAAATAATAAACCTCCGATCCAAATTTTTTATCTAAGACAAATACGTAAATAGCATTTGAAGCTAATTTATCGTTTGTAACATCTGTTAATGAAATACCTTTGCTGTCACCTTTTTTTAATAGTGTTTATAGAATGGTTAACCGAAAATAAACATTTATAACAGCTAAAGTTGGATGAATTTCGACTGTCCATAAAATTGTCCATAAAATGTGGAAGTCCATAAAATTCCAACAATAATTTAGTAAATATTTACTCTAAGTAAGTCGTGACTTAGACAGGCAAGTATTAAAAATGATCATTATTTTGATAAAAATCTTGTTAAAACAACTGTTCATTGACGCTGTAAAAGCACTGAAAAGGCAGATACAAACTACTTTCTTTTGTTTTATTTTAAAAAGAGTGCATCGGAAAGTTTATATTGCAATACTGTCTAGTTACGTATGCAATACTATGCAAACTAAAACAGCAATACCGCCCGCTTCTGTGTGAGTTATCCAAGTATGAAAGCGGACCATATCAAACAGCAATGCAGCCCCGAGCTGCAATATCCGACTGCTTTGATCTCGCTTCGACATATATTAATATCTAAGCAAATAACTTTGTTAAACACTGTATAATGATGTATGATATTAACCACTTCAGCAACTCATGTGGTTTGTCCTAACCTAACTAAAAACTATTGATCGCGAATATTTCTCATAATGTCTCATTGGACTAGTAAGTCCTGTATTTACTAAAAATCTTACAAGACCTTTATAATACAAAACACTTCAGCAAAGCTTTTTACATAATCGATAGCTCTAATTTATAGATTACTAGCTTTCGTCCGCGACTCCGTCCGCGGGCAATTAAATTAAGGAAAAACAAAAGTAAGAATCCTTTGTGTTGTTCCAGACTATTCTCTACATCTATACTAAATTTAATCGATATCCGTTCAGTCGTTTAGGCTATAAACTCTAACAAACATCTATCCATCCATCCATCTATACTTTTGCATTTACAATATTAGTATGAAATTACACGTCTCCTTTGTGAAATTGAAAGTCATAACACTGTGTTATCAGCTTAAATAAATAAAGCAGCCACACGTACCAACGACCTAAAAAAACCTATTCTAGGTCACGAAAGACATTTTCCTTTTGACGTCGCCGGTTGTTTTGTTGTGTAGTTAATAACTTGGCCATAGCAACGGTAACGGAACAATAAATATTTAGGTATGTTTATAAGTTCTTGGCAAAAGGCAGATAGCGTTTTAGTTTAAATAAATAGGTCTATTAATCTTCTTAATAATTAAAATTACTACAGCCAACACATTGCCAAAGCGTTCATAGAAAACATATCTTTTCTCTTTTCATCGTTAGCTCATATGTTAAGTTCTCAGAGCTGCCAAGTTAGGGTGACTGTGCCATAGCCACGCTAGCCCAATGCGGGTTCCTTGACTTCACATTTCATTGAATTCACGCCGATTTGAATCACGATTTTATCCTTCACCGTAAGAACATATGTAGGAACATATGAAATTCGAAAATCAAAAACATTGGTATTTAGCGAAGGTAGAACTTCCACGTTTAGATTTGAGTCTGGTCCTATCTAGCGTTTAACAATTGCGCTATCAACTGTCTTTTACGCTCTCTATAAAAACTTCGATAACAATATTGTTGTTCGCGCAAATGAAGTGGTCAAGTATCCAAGAATGTAATTCATCTAGCAGCCTTTTGTTTACGTCTCAGAATCATATTACAAAATAATCTACGCCGGAAACTACACCAACAGTTACTCCTGTTACTTTGTTTTGATAATCGTAACGCTAAGCCGCCTCGGGACACGTCAGCTTGTCCCTATAGACCGTTGTTTATACTAAGTACCCACTTTGTTTGTTGATTACATTACCCGTATTCATACATACTCGACTGTAACCATAACTTTTGATGTTGCTAACTACTTAAGAAATAACAAATTTATCTTACACTGTGGTACCCTACAATAAATAATGATTCAATTTTGTTTTTTAGCGTCAATTAGTTTTATTAAAATTAACTATTTTAATTTAAAAATAGATTATTAAATTGAATTATTCAAAACATGACGCATCTTTGCACTCGAAAATATATGATATCAAAAGTAAAATTATTTAATAATATAATATTGTAACATTAAAATCGCGATTTACATTAATTTGAATAAATTTTTTTAATGTAATGGAATACTGCAATACTTACTTTATTTTATTAAGATAATTATAAATATTTACTTTTACTATTATATAGTTACAATAAAATATCTTAGACTATTCCTGTGTAAGAGTGAAATTTTCACTTACGATATCTATTTATTATTTTAACATTACATTATAATTTGATTTATAGCCACATGAGTGTAACTTTGCATGTGTTCCTCTTGGCCACTATCGTATTAGATCTAGAAATATTCACAACACGCGTTAAATGCGCGAAAGCGAAAGTCCCTATGTCGTGGCTTAGCTTTTATTCATCTTAATTAATTTCACTTTCTCTGCGGAATTCTTTCGTGCAAATGCCAAGTTATAGACAAGCAGCTTTTGGCTCCATGAGTATAAAAATATATTAACCTGTGAAAAGTGAATCAACGAAATCGACGATCGACAAATTATTGGAAACAAACCTTAAAATTGCTTCTCATGTTTAAAATAGACGTAAATTGAAATATAAAGTTTCCAAACTTTTTTAATTAGCTAGGTATGACACAAACTTT
Source organism: Papilio polytes (assembly GCF_000836215.1). Classification (NCBI taxonomy): domain Eukaryota; kingdom Metazoa; phylum Arthropoda; class Insecta; order Lepidoptera; family Papilionidae; genus Papilio; species Papilio polytes. The sequence goes on from NW_013528493.1 coordinate 1,170,414, forward strand.
TAGAACGTTTGACTTTGAGGTAGACGTTTAAATTAATTTTGTACTAGAAATGTTGTTAATAACAATACCTATTGTGACCGGGTAGAGAAGCCTTTAAAATATCCAAACTTTAATTAATTTAAGGGAAAAGTTTTTTAAAATATAACTTATTAATTGTTTGTGTTTCAAATAAAGCTCGCGGACGAACTTATCACAGATTGGTCGAAAATCTAAAAGACTTTCAAAATAAATAAATGTCTTCCAGCACCAAGCCAAATAGAAATAAGTTACCACTAATTAAAGGAAAAGGCCAACAGGAAGCTGAAAACTAAGATTGCATTAGTCAAGTTTTTAACAAAATAATAATTTGCTATATAACTTAATTACATTCCACTCTAACTTAATAAGGGACGGAGCGTTGTCGAGAGGCGAAACGATGACGTTGAATAATTCAGCGAACCAACCATCGTACGAGTATCTATTCAATGTGACAAATACCGCAATTAAGACTCCATTGCCTCAATCTTCAATAATGAACCATTATATAAATTAAGGAGAAATATTTTATTTTTTTAAGTACATTTACTAATGTGATATCATTATAAAAAGTCAGGAGAGATTAAGTTATACTATTCTATTACCCTACAATGGTAAACCATAGTATTATAAAGTAAAAATTGAATTATTCCAGTGATATAAAATACGAAGCTGTTTAAGCCTTACATAGGTAAATAGCAACCGAAAGCTGTGCGGGAACGGTACGAGCACGCCTACATAAAGCAGGAAATAAATAGGTCGCGGGGGCACGGAATCCCCCAGGGTGGTGCAAGGGTGTCAGCGATGTGGGGTGCGGGGGGCCGGCCAGGGTTGTGGTGGCGGAAAACTAGGTGGCCTACATGTGCGGAACCCGCTGTGCAGCCGTCGCGTTTTCATCGCGGCCACAGCCCCGTAAATTAAATATTTGAGGATCTCGTCCAAACAGCGGAATCAGCGGCTTTGTTTCTATCTCGATTAACTCTGAGCATGGTTCGTGTTATAAATAAACTTAAAAAATATATATTTGTATTCGCAAATGTAGACATGTTTTTTAAATAATAATAATTTAGATTTAAAAGCCGAGGTTACACATAACAGCCACCGAATTAATTGTTAAAATTTAATTTGCAAACGAGAGATGCAATAATTCTAATATTTGGAAGGTAAGAATTTACAAAGGATTTATCCGCTGACGTCGTTATTGTCTAGAGTTTGTGGAGAATACAGTACAAAGAGATGAAATAAATTTTACTTTTAAAATGTACGGATATGAAAAGTAAAGAATGACATAATTTTCTCTGCAATATTGAATTTTAATATCGCTATATCTGGGACGTAATACAAAAAATCCAGTCACGTTATAAAATAGGAATACGAAAGCTCACGTGGCGATCGACCTCATGAATATAATAAAATCACGCTCCGACACCTTTAACTACGAGGGGGGTGCATTCAATAGTACCATTTCAAAGGGCTTGAAACGGCTTTTTTAATCTAGGTCATTCATAAGTCGCTGTACAATTTATAACAATTAATTCTTGTCCGCAATCAGAATGCAATGAAACTGGATGTGCACATAGTAACATTACCTTTTTCCGCCGTTCACATAACAAAGAGAATCTACGAATATGTCAGGATATTGTGATGTTGACCAACCGGTGCGAATTTGTCTATCTAGAATAAATGAATCACAATCTGTGGACATTTAATAAAAAGTTCATTCAACTCGAACATAAATTCGAAGGCAACAAATATTTGCCGATTCCGAATCTGGTATTCATTATTTAAATAAATTAAACAATAGTTTAACACATCTTGATTCTATCTGATGCAGTGTAACAGAGGTGATCTGAGACTTATAAAACATTTTTAACCTCATGTTGATATACAAACAGTACCTGTTTTCATAGGGTCTGCTATTTGTCCATAGGTACTGTTATTATAAACATGAATTGAATCTCTCGAATACTAGTGTAACCTAATTTGATACGTGATCATAACAATTAAAAAAATATTTATTTGATTATTTTTTCATCTGTGCTTCAAAATACGTCAATGATCCCTAGATGTTGCAAATTGGAGTGGAATTTGAATTTCTATCTGCGTCTTATATTAACATAAAATTGTACCGTTATTTGTCCTCACTCGTATATTTTATTCAAATAATTTTTCATTCACCGTTTTTTATCCTCGATATTGTTTCATAATTCTAGATGTCAATAGAATAGTTAAAGTGGGACGCGAATGTCGTAAACAAAGTCGTATCTATTGTTATCCTATGTATTTAGCATAACTAGACATGTATCTTTCAAAAAGATCATTCACATTATAATATGAAATACCCGTTTTGCATTTTTATACAAAGAATAACTGATTGACTGATATACTAACGTGCTACTACACAAGTATACTCGTATGTACAAAGGTTGGCGGAAATGATTTTTCTAATTTCATACTCGAAACTTCTAATAATTACGTTACGCGGATATGTTCAATATGTTACTAAGTCTATAGTTCTAATGGAATATTCTATTTTAATATGCATTATTCAAACTATAAATACAACAGTTCTATGTACATACATTTATCTCTTCAAACAAAGTCACGGAAAAAAACAGAATATTCGCTGAAAAGGATATAGGAGATTATCTTAACCCATTTCGAATTCTGCAGAGTTTCACTGAGAACAAAAAGATTTCAGTCGCTACAGATGACTGATGCGGATGGCGAACTTCCTTGATTAAATTATTGCTGGACCACAGAAGAACAATATAACAATATTTAGTTATCAAATATAAATTTAGGCAAAATCAGTTTAGAGACCGTATCGAAACATTATCTGATTTGCAAATGTTGTCATCAAAGTAAATATATAATGTAGTATGTAATAAATTATACCCTGCACGTATTGCAAAGCCAACGTTTAAATAGGTCTCTTGCAAGCAGTAGGTATCATTAATTTTTATTGTCAGATTGATTAGGGATACGTTAAAGAAGAATCGATCTTTCCCAGGCTACGAGTAGTTTAGCTGATAAGTGAACTTTAACTAACTCTAAGAGATAATTGGGATGGGCTTGTTTTTAATAATAATTCTATCGCCATTATTTAAGAACCCTTCGTTCATGTTGGGCTGCAATACTTCCTAAAACAGTCTAGTAGTACATAGCTCGCTTGATCACCGATACTTACATACATTGGATGTCAGTAGATCGCTACTAAAATTTTCGCCAACGTAAGCTATCATGTACAAATGTGGGTAGACGTCAAGTTGAGCATTATATGAATGAACATCACGGGATACAGTTAGAATTGTAAGTGTCACGCGCAATTGAAATCCGACCTCTGACCATTTACATAACGCAACAAGGCATGTCCGTGGGTAATCAAAAAGTACCACTGCCGAAGTAACACGTTTTAACTTTTAAACATACATTTCTAAGCGTAAACATTTTGTTGTAAATGGTTGCGTGAAAGTAATTAAGTGAATTTTAAGTCAAATTAATGTATACAGCAAGAATACAACTATAACAAGGATAGAAGGTTCATCTACTTTCACTCCTAATAAACTCAATGAAACAAAGCGCTAATTAGTATCACAATGTATATTCCATTCCTTATAATACACTGCGTCTTAAAGTCGAGTAACTCTTGTACTTTGTGGTGTCTTGTATGTTAGATACATGGGATAGACATTGAGGCTTAAAAGCCATAGAGATAGACTTTATCACTTAAAATGTGTGGACAGTGGTACGCACTTTCAACACACAAACGCATCTCTTGTAGTGTTTAGCGAAAGTTGCCGAGCCCAGTGAGTAGGTGCGAGGTCGCATAGTCGGGCGCGACCCAAGCGGCCCTGAGTGTGTCCGCTACATCCGGTAAGAATGGACGTACTTCATGCTACGCCTCCAGCTTAGAGAAGGTTTTATGGATACAGATTACAATGTGGAAATCCTCTTGATTCGATCGATGGATTCTCTTACCACGGAACCAAAATAGAATAAATCTGATGAATCGGAGATGTCTAAGATGGAAACCTCAGATCATTTCATCATGTTTTCCTACTACAATCGATATACAATCAAGAGGCATCACAGTTTAATACTGTGAAGCTAATAGATATTAAATGTAGTTTAATTTTATTCAGTTTATCAGTTGTCATCATCATTATTCCTAAAATCTCTGTCCTTATCCCGCTCATGGAGAGACGGAGCACCATGTTTACGTCCTTCCGATCGATCTACCCTCCGTCATTTCAGTCGTCACTTTTTTTTTACCTAATCATATGTGCAGTAGCACTGTCAAATAATTCCAGAGTCTTGTTACATGCCATGATGATGAGAAAGTGAAGGAAGATATACACTAAGTTATAAGTAGCTAATCACAACTTTTCGTGCTAAACCCAAGTTGGTAATGTATTTGCAGTTGATTGCGCATGTTGGCAATGGAAATACTTTATGGAAACTAGCAAAAACTTTATTTCTTACAAATAATACATTTTAGAAAAAAAAGTCATTTTATGTAAAAACTACGACATCTGTCGAAACTAATTCAAATCTCTGATATCCATTCCATTTTTAAACTCTTATTCTTCATTTCTTTCACATCACTACTAGTTGCCAGTAATTTCAACAGAAGTTAGGTTTTATGATGTGTGGGATTATTCGGTTGAAATAATCAAATCAATTCTATTATAGCTGGAGCCATTTTCCAGTGCGAAAATGCTGTGAAACTTGTTCGCCATCCCGGTCGGCGGTGTGGAGCGTGCGGCGGGCGGCGGGCGGCGAGCGGCGAGCGGCGACAGCGACGCGATCTGGGTCGAGCGGCGTCCTACGTGCCGCACCAACACATGCGCGGGGACCTCGGCCCGCGCGATGCACGCACACTCCCACACACCGACACCGGCCCCGGACGAGATCTAGGCCGAAAAACTCGCGCATGCGCCGATCCGACTATACCTACTCTTGCGGACTGATGCGGTTAACACAAAGACTCCCAAATCTACAAATATATTATGCACTCTAATCTCAAAAACTATTTGCAATCGTGGATAAAACACTTGAAATTTAATTGTACCTATTTACACACACCTACCTGCATTTTTACTTTGCTTGAACAACGCTGACTAAATATAAGGATTTTCTAGAAGTGAAATTTATTAATTATTTGATAATCACTCGTACAGCATTTCGACAACGTTAGTTAGAAAAGCGATCATTATTTAACCATGATTATGAGCGTGAGAAATAACGAGGAACGACTCCGTAACGAAACTTTAGTTGCATAATTTTCTGATGTGTGCGTGAGTAGCTTTTCGTTAAGCGCTAAATAGGTCACCAGAAAACCTTGTTCTGCAGTGACGTTGGAACAAATAATAATGGTATGAGGTTGAAGAAAAGTTAACTAGGTTCATAGGTCGTGGTATAATGGTATTTTATAACAGTTGAGTAACGTTATCCAAACTTTGGTAGTATGAGCAACGCTGCCTCTGCCTAATTGAATCGGCCATGTGGTTGGGGGCCCGATTAAGGTGAGACGTTTGACGATGGAAAGTTGTTTCCATTGATCGAGACGAATAGTTATGCATTTGTTTCTTTTATAATACTTGTGCTAGAAACGTGGAATGCATACTATGATAAACAAATGACGGTTTATTTGAGAAACAATAAGTGGTTGGTATACACCACTAACTAATAATTACCAGCTATATATTTTCTATTCTTTGTCATTCGAAAATTACACTAATTTTTCTTTTAGGTCTAATCTAGACTTAATCGCTTACGTAATTAAATAAATAAGAACAAACAATCTATTTCATTATTAAAATACTTTAAATTTGTCATTTCTACTAAAAATAGAAATCTCACATTTCTCTTTGTTTCATTGTTCCGTGCGGGTATCTTATATTGGGTCATGACCTGACACAAATTTCCGAGGTAGCCAGCGGGGCTCCTGCGCCAAACTATTTGAGGTCATTTTATGTAATAGGGACATCTGTGTGTAAAGCAAACAAAGGGTGTAAAATTCTGCAACGAGAAAATGAAAAGAGTATTTTATAAGTCATTTTTTTCTGTCTCTCATCTGCTGCAGTGTAATCTTACTTCTTACTAATATTATAAATGCGAAAGTTTAGATGAATGGATGGGTGGATGTTAGTTAGAGTTTGTAACCTAACGGTTAAACAGATCTCGATGAAATTTGGCATATTAGTAGACAGTCTGGAAGTACACATAGGCTTACTCACTTTCTTTCATTTTAATGCCACGTGAACGGAGTCGCGGGCGAAAGCTAGTACCAACTAAATTTAAGATACATTCATGTCTTAACCCTATCAGGATTTAGTAGTTAGGTAAGTTACGATGGTTAGAAATAACATTTTTTTGTTACTTGTATAGGGTGAGAAATAAAGATTTTTAATATAACAATAATCAAGGGATTCGAACCCATTGCCTCATATTCCTACATCCATAAACATCTTGAAATTATTTGATCTATTGTCTTTTTGTGTGTGTTCCCTCTTTGACCGTGATGGAAAAAACTTACTTTAATCTTTAATATGTCGGTTTTTCAAAGAAAATGAAAGTCAAAAGTTATTTTAATTATTTATTGTCTTAAATCATTTAAATACGCGACAATGGCAGCGGTAGCTTTAGTTGTGTCTCCGGCGGTGTTCGCGAGTTCCCGCATGCATTCCTCAAGGGTCACTAGGGGCGTGTTCACTGACAACTTCACCATTATCACTTTGATAGCTTGGTGCACGTTCCAATCGCTAACTTCTAAAGCTTCGAGGCATTCCTCCGGTGTTGTCTGTAATCAAATTCAACTCGTAAATCATACTAATATAAATTCGAAAGTTTAGATATTTTATATATTATAAAATGGCAAACGAGCAAGCGGCCATCTTTATACGCCAAACTGTCAAAGCGACCGCTACCCATAGACATTCGTAAAAGCGGATGCGTTGCCTACTCTTAAAAGGCGGAAGAGAGACGCACATAAAGAGGATATTTCCCATTCCTATGCATCTTCTCTACCGTGAAAACCACGTTCCATTCCCATCCTTTTCTTATAAGAAAAAGGAGAAGCGATGCGAAGATGTTAAAGCGAACTCTACCACTGTTAAAGTTTGTAGTTGATGGATGTTTGTTAGAGTTTGTAGCTTAAACGGCTGAACGGATTTTGATGAGATTTAGTATAGCTGTAGAGGATAGTCTGGAAGAACAGCAAGGCTACTGGTTTTTTTTAAATTCCACGTGTATAGAGTCGCGGGCCAAAGCTAGTATAATTGTTAGTATGGGCTTTGATATCTGCAACTCCAAGTATATTTTGCGTAACTCATTTGTACCAATCAAGATTTAATCTTAATATAAAAGTTAATACACCTAATATACCTAATATTTGACAAGAATTTGGGTTTAATAAATGTTTCGGACCATTGGTAAATAGAAATCTGTTATCTGTCTGTTTAGGTCAAGGGCTTGCGTTTATCTTATCAACTAAATAGGGCAAGTTCCAATAGGTTTACCAGAATACAATATTGCATTAGCGCTAATTATCTTGTGACATTAATGTTGTATAATAGGTGAAACTCTTAGTAACAGTAATTTTATGATTCTGCGACTTTTAATCCTTAATCCGACTGTTTTTATATCAAAAAATGTTATCACACTAAAATCAAAATCTCACGTATTCCCTGTACTTTCAGTAGATATTTTTAATAAGCTGTTGGTCAGATTAGACTCTTGGATGAAGGGTTAAAATTGACAAATATATTGTTTGTTGATAATTTAGTCCCTAAAAATAAGACTCTATAATTACAATATTATTTATCGACAATATTATTTGGACGAATTTCATCATAATTGGCTAAAAAGTAAATGTATAAGTTCGGCCTTACCTTTTTTTATAAAAAAAAATAAATAGATATATATCATACTAATCATACTAATATTATAAATGCGAAAGTTTATATTGATGGATGGATATTTGTTAGAGTGTGTAGCCTAAACGGCTGAAGGTATTTCTATGAATTTGTCATAGATGTAGAGGATAGTTTGGAAGAACAAATAGGCTACTTACATTTCTTTTTTTTTTTATTTATTTCGCGCTGACGGAGTCGTCGGCGAAAACTAGTATATATATAAATAAATAAATTACCTGATGTTTTAACACCTTGTTCATAATACGAACTTCATCGGACTCGACGCCGCGTTGTCTGCCGCAGGGCTTCTGGTCCGCAAATTCAAGTAAATCTTCTACAGAAACGTAATCTACATGGAAATTTAAAAAAAATATAGTAAGCATAGTGACCGAAATCACCGGTAATTTCTCTGACAGGTAATAAATCAGTTATCAAGTTTAGTACGCCATCTCGTGTCTCTAAAGGAAACTATAAGAGGGTTTGCAAAGACTTTTTATACAGGGTGATTGGTTAGACAATATCGATATTTCAGAATGGGATATTTAGCGATCGTTTTAGGTAAAAAACGAACTGAATAAACTTAATCTAAAAATATGTAATTGAAAATTAGGAAAAATGAGATGTATCTAATTGTATTACATTACTAAATGAAAATCAAGCACCGAAAGGGGGGCACTACGGTATCTATATTATCTCACTAAACACCCTGTATACGTAAGTAATTATAATGTAATTACAATCAAATTTCTTGTATTTCCAAGTGTTTTTTAAACCACTACATATGTACATTATGATAAACATTTTAGAATATTTTAGGACTGTTAAATCTCTGTTTATACCTTAAAAAAAAATTTGTAATAAAATATTATATTTTTGATACGATTTTGATGATCTTTAGAACCATTATGTAATTATTTTTTTATTTATAGTAGCAGTAAATACCTTTGCCGAGAGATTTCCTTTCTATCGTAGGACACGTGCATACATCTTCATTGTCAGTTACTGTTAAAGGCGGATTAAACGGATTCGGATGACGTTGCCCTGATCTATTAGTAAATGGATTCGTATCAAAATTAATTCTCGAAGGACCATCGAATACATCCACACCTTGGTTACAAATCTTTTGATTATTTTCCTCTACATTTTTCTGTTTCATTGTGCAAGTTATAGCATTCTGGTATATTATAACTTGATTATTCTGTTCATTGTTAGTTTTCGGTAGAACCTCTGGGTTTGGGTTGGCGTTTGGTAGTTTTAATGGATACTTTCTTATGTGTCGAGGTTTATCGATCAATTTTGGTTTAGTACTCCTTGGTGGTAGAGGCAGCTCGTTTATGGTCTAAAAATAAAAAAAAATGTTATGCAACATACGTCAGTAAAATTAAAAACTATAACCTATATTATTGACAGTAAAAATATCTTTCCAATGATGAATTATTAAAATCCAGTAGTTTTACGTGAATCAAATACATGCAAAAATAAAAATCTTTCCTTTTTATAATATTAGTATAGATATACTTATTATATTTTATTTATTTATTAAAATTGTATGGAATATAAGCAATCTTGTAACTTACATTATTAGTATGCAATTGCTCCATAGCATCTCTTGATGATGACGGTCTGAAACATTAATTTAATAATTATGGATTATATTAATAATAGCTTTCGTCCGCGACTCCGTCCGCGTGAAATTAAAAAATAATATAAAACATAGTCTATGTTGTTCACTGACAACGTAGCTTTTTAATGGTGCAAAAAATTTTGAAATCGGCCCAGTAGTTTTTGAGTTATTTCAATACATACAAAAATTAAAACTTTCCTCTTTATAATATTAGTATAGATAAAGAATAAAACGTAACACTAACAAAAATAGTATTTATAGAATTACCTGTTAATCGGTTGTTTCTGCAGAGAGAGAAAGTTAGCCCGAGGTTCTTTAAAACGTGGCGCGGGCTTCGGTACTGTTGCAGGTTTGTGTGTCATTTCCATATGAGATATGAGAGAAGTTGATGGCATCGGTTCTTCAATCAGACTTGCGTAAGCAAGCTTGCTTTCCGCCGTTATTGTAGACTGTTATAAAAAAATGGATTAGAATATAATAGCTGTAGCAGAAATATAAAAGAAATAGAAGATTTTTTATTATACTATTAAGAAGAAAACCTGTCTTTATTCAATAATTGACCAAAATGCATATTACAAGTGACATTACTAGCTGTTGCCGTGCGGCTTCATCCGCATGAAATTATAATTATTTTATTACATTGTTTACATTTGTTAAACTATCAATTGCAATGTCAAAATGACATGACATGATGAAAAACTATAGAAATCTTACTTCCTTGATGTTGACAGCTTGTAGCTTAGGGTCATTTTCCCACATTACGGATTTTATCCTATATTTGTACCCCCAAAGTTTAAAAGCGTGAAAATATAGAGCTTAAAGCGTGACATGAGTGTAAGGCTTTTTATTAAAGAGAGAAATATTCAAAAATATGCTGTAATTGCTGACATCTTACGCCACAAAGTAGTGTATATTTACGCTTTATTATATTAGTATAGCTATAGATTGGACATAGTTATCATTTTTTCACCGGTGACTTCTTTGAAAGGTACTAAATCAATTATCAAGTTTAATGCCACCTCGTATACTTGTATTGACATGGTATAAAATATTTTACAAAATTATATTAAGCTCCATCCATCTTTTGTTATAAAATAAAATATACAGTACCTGAATATCCGGTACGCTTTTTGCTTCTTCACTAAAATTACGTCTTTCATGTTTACCTGCAAATAAACGAGTCTTTAGTATTTTTAAATACCACCAACACACTATATTTAACATCGCGCCTTCGTTCACTTGGAATTATAAAAAAGGAAAATATATCTTCTTTCTCTAATGGTGAAAGAATTTTTGAAATCGTCTAAGTTATTTTCGAGTTTTTTCAATACAAAACTGCAAATTATTCCTGTTTATAATATTAAGTATGAAAAATACAAAGTATAAGTTATTAAGTTACCAGCGGCATCACCGTCATGTGTCGCGGTCTGGTGTAAAGACACCAATGGAAACTTGAAGTGGAACTTGGAACGATCATTAGGGGAACTTGGCACTTTCTGGTCACCGTCTAGATCATTCATAGATCTGTAAATAAAACATATAATTATACTAGCTTTCGCCTGTGACGCGCTCGGCGTGATATTATAAAAAAATGAGTAGCCTATGTTCTTCCAGACTATCATCTACGTCTATGCCAAATTTCTTTGAAATCCGTTTAGCCGTTTAGACTACAAACTATAACATCCATCCATCTAAACTTTCATTGATATTGATAGAACTAGGTACTTAATAGGTAGGTAATAGGCTACTTACTATTTTTTTAATTCATGCACACAAAGTCTGAAAGATAATTATCAAATAATCAAACTATAGCTACTCGTTTGTCAATTATATTAACACATTAAAATTCTACTCATGAAATGCATTATAGTTTACATATAGCTTCTAAAATGTTTGTGTTTCGCAGTAGGCAGATAAAGGCTGCTGCTGCTGCTGCTGATGATAATAATGATAATGATGATGATGATGATGGCGACGACAATGACGATGGTGATAATGACGACGACAACGACGACAATGTTGATAATAATGATAATGACGATAATGATGATGGTGATGGGGGAAGTACTGCGTATTGCGTTGATGACTTTAAGGTAAGATATTTACAAACTGTAATAAATATTGCCTTCTATTTAATGAAAATCTATACTTACTTGGTTGTTATCTCATTAGCAAGTGCTACCGCCGTATCCAGAGTTCTCTCGTCGTGAGCTGACATCAGTTTCATAGTACCCGTGTTGCCGTGTTGCTTTTTCTTATCCGCCTTACTAAGAGTATGGGGTCTGAAAAGTTACAAAATATTTATTATTCACTGTAAAAAACGCAATATTCTGAAAAATAGAAATACAAATTACTTTCTCACTTATGAATAATATCAAATCTCAGTAAATACTTGAGTAAATTTAAAAATTCATTATAATTTAATATTGATTGTTATATTAATGAAATAAAATTAAACGTACCTTATGTTGTCATTATCGACATATTTGCTCATACCCTGTAAAATAAAAGATTAATTATAAGGAGTTTCATACAATTTAACATGTTAAATAAGTTTTTTTTATCAAACGAACAAAAAATTAACACTATTAGCAATAAACACAATAAAAATATAATTATACGGTGTTGAAATATACTGTGTTACCACATACACACTTCTACACTAAGACTCATATGTGTTAGAATTTCTTATACAATATCAATCACTTGTTTAATTCTAAAGCCACTTAAAATTCTCTATCCAATATACAAAATTAATTACTATAGATGTTGTCAAAAATTATTACCATAAAAAAACTTACTAACTGTAGCAAGCACTGTGATTGTTTAGCAAAAACTCTAAAATATTTAAGAACAAATGCTATCACTATACTATACACTGCCGGCCAAAAGTTTGACACCACTTTGTACACACGTTATAATTTGCAGAATATTTTAAATCTGTAAATGATAACTCAAACTTTTGGCCTACAGTGTACATATGAATGTGCTAACCTAATGCTTTGACTTTAAATGGTAGATGAAACTAAGCTATATGAAACTTACTATTCTTTCTTATTCAACATCAATAGATAATATCAAATTAACTAATTTATGTTTATAAAAAACTTTCCGAATTATATTTCGTATTTTTTTTTAATGAAGATTGTTTTTACGTCGCTAAAGTATTGATATTTTATTAATGTTGAAATCAAAATATATGAAAATATAAAATTATAATAAGACCTACATCTTACCCGAAATTCCGGAAACGCATGTAACCTGAATAATTAATTAAACTAAATCATATGTTTGTAAAATAATATCAATAAACTAAAATATTACTTTGATCAGCTATTACATTACTCTTGCGTAGGTTTGCCGATGACGCCCCCAAAAACCCATTATATCTATACGTTTAGTACTTTCAGTGAACGTGTGTCGTCATAAGGCTATCGGCAAAGTTTTGCGCATGAGTTACAAGTCTTTAATAAGGGGAGCCTATCTTAAGTTTTAGGGTCAATTGGACTATTGTAAACCATTCCCAGCCAATGAGGGTTGGTTGACTTAACATATTTTTGAATTTAAACACATATATGTTTAGATTGCATCACAATGT
>NW_013528493.1:1183826-1271749 GCF_000836215.1 Papilio polytes
TATATATATATATATATAATATGTCCTAAAATCAAAAATACATTTGTATTTGGCTAGAATCGAACCTGGACATGAACAGAACGCTTATTTCAAACTGTGCATTTTAAACTATTATCATTGTTTTAACATATTTCATATTTTGATGTCCAAGATATAGGACTCTATTTTATATAAGGCTGGCTCTTACAATAAAAATTTCGCTTACTCCTTATTTAAATAATTATTTAAAAAACATACCTCATCTCGTTTCCTGGTGTCGAGGTTCCGGAACATATATTCCATCTCATCAAGTAGACTCTGTCCAAAGTCATTGCAGCTTTTCTATTACAAATAAATTCCATTATTTCATTTCAACGAATTCAATTGCCTTAATCTATACTTCTATACTAATATTATAAAGAGAAAAGATTTGTATTTTTAGATTTTTGGATTTCTGTATGTATTCGATTCACATAAAAACTACTAGACCGATATCAAAAATTCTTTCACCATTAGAAAGGTAATTTATCTATGAGTAATAACGGCTGTGTTTTTTTTTTAATTTCACGTGGGCGAAGTTGGAAATAATAAACCCTAGCAATTAATAATCACTAAAAGTCTTATTAATAATGGTAATAAAATAAACATACCGGAATTCCAGGACTGTCGGGTATCGCTAAATTATCGCCTTTCATCCATTCTGCCGCTGCACCTTCCTATAAAAAATAACTATGATTATATGCTCACATGTATAATTTTTAAAAAAAATAACATAGTATATGCCTTATATAAGATCTTTAGGCATAACAACAAAACCTAATAATTTAATATTATGATTCAATAAATTATTAATGAAGATGAGATGCAAGGAGACTTTATCTCACTTAGAGTTATAATAATTACCTATTCAGTGTTGATTTATTAATGCAACTCAGTGGCTACTTAGTGAATTCGAGTTCAATGAAATACCCTTAGAAACTTGCACTAATTACTGTTAGGATCAAACATGTATGTGTACAAGGTGTTTTTATACAAGGTAGCCAACGAATTTGGAACCACCTTAATTCGCTGTAAAAACGCAGCGAATGTTGTCCATAGATATCCCCAATTGCAGGTGCGTTGTTTACCTTCAATTGACAGAGCAAGAGACGCACATAAAGAGTATATTTCTCTTTCCTATCTTCTACTATCAAATCCGCTTTTCCTTGTCCATCCTTCCCTTATTAGAAAAGGGTGGAATGAGAAAAGGACTCATCAGAATATAGACTGAATTGCTTCCACTTCACTATCTTGTATGGGGTAGTATCCCGTGTGGAGAGACGGCCCTACATTGCGAATATGTTTAAGCCGATTCTACCATTGGTCCGCCCGTTCTAGAGATAACGCTCCGGTCGCCATTTTGTCAGCGTGGAATTTAAAAAAAAAATAGCCTATATTATGCCCGTCAGTGTCAGCTACCCTTCAGTGAAAGTCCCGTTAAAATTAGCCCAGTCGTTTCGGAGATTACCCGGAACAAACGCGGCTTTCGGACAGATAGACAGACAGACAAAAGATTTTCTTTTGATATTACAGACACTCCAATTTTATTATATGTATAGATATATAGATATAGATAGATCTTACCGTGTCAGTGTCAGATATTTCATGATACTCGTGAACCTCGCTGCCGGAGCACGTGCAAACCGGCTGGACATCCTCGTGCTTCTGAGAACGGCCCAGTGATGCGCTTCTCACCTGGAATTGTTTTATTGAATCTTATTTATTTATATAAGTATACACAACAGCTAATTTAATCACACAATTACATAGGAAAATAGAACGAGTAAACATAAAACAGATAAATTAGCCCACAAGTGCATGACTACATAATATGAAACACTTTATTAAGGTTTATTTTTCTAAGTACATAAATTCTACTTAGTACTTTCATCTACAATTTTACTATATTAACTACTTCTATATGCTAAGACGCCTACATTCTTACTAATATTATAAATGCAAATGTATAGATGGATGTTTGTTAAAGTTTGTAGCCTGCTGCATTCAGCAGAGATCCATTGATTTCGATGATATTTGGCATAGATGTAAACGATAGTGTAGAAGAACATATAGGGCATTTAGTTTTGTTTTTTATAATCCCATGCGGACGGAGTCGCAGGCGAAAGCTAGTTAATTATAAAACATTATAAATCATACTAATATTATACATACGAAAGTTTAGATGGATGGATGTTTGTTAGTTTGTAGCCTAAACTACTGAATGGATCTCAATGATATTTGGCATAGATGTTGAGGATAGTCTACAAGAACACATAGGCAATAAAGTATTAATAACCAAGAATAAAATTATTTTACCTTATTTAAAATACTCTTGCTTGTAGATGGTTCAGAGAGAGACTTAAGCTTGCTCTTTTTGGGACTTTTGTGCTTCTTATCAGTGTCTGAAAAATGAAGTGAATACATAGATAAATGCACTTAAGTAAATACGATTACTTGGTTTTTTAAAAAAGAACATACATGACAAGTCAACTTCGTCGCGGTCGTTTCTACCTTCGCTGTATGTGGCTTTTAAAATAGGATAAGGAGGCATACACATTGCTCCGGATAAGTGAGATGGTGAGTTGGGATTCAAAAGTGGCACTTGTTCTAAATCCTCCGATGGTTTGTACTGTGTAAGAATTTGACCTGATGTCTGAAAAGGAAATTAAAAAATAAAAACAAATATTTCATTGTAATAACATAAGCAAGACACTAAACAATTATATTAACAATTATATTAATAAAAAATTAAAGACGTCTATTTATTTATCTTTGATAAAACTGAAACAACAATTTGATTGTACAGTTTTTGTAATATATAAAACATTTATTGCTTTATTACAATGTAACCATACCTTTACACACATGATGCAGTAAACAATATTATAACTTATTGAACCCAAAATACCGTAAGCAATGATTTTTTAGAAAGAGAATAGAAAAAAAGACAAGCATACGTACACACAAAACATAGGCCAGATATTGACTTATACTAATTTAATCACTTATGTGTATACATTTTTTTTATTATATCAAAAAGCTAAGAATGTTTTTACTTTAGGGAATATTTAAAAGACTTGCGTTTGTTCAAACAATCCCTGTAGTTGCATTTTTCTAATTGTACAATGTAGTTCCTAAGATTATCTATAAAGAATAATTAAAGCCTTAAAAACAAATGACCAATGGCCAGCATAAATAAAGTAGTGTAACTCACAAGAATAATGAAATAAAGCGTTGAAAATAGAATGGTCAATGTTAAATAATGTATTTACTTACACAAGCTGGATCGAGGAATGATATATCGCCGAAAGAAGCACCATCAACCCCGACGTGTCCAGTATGCTTCACATCACCTTGAGGACTGGATATCATACTACATCGTAACGTTTTCTTGCCAGTGTACGTATGACGTTTGACGTCAGAACGTGATAACGCGGACTTTCGCGTTCCCTTTCGTGCCGAAGGTAATGACCCAGGTATAGCTTGCTAAGTGCACGAAAAACTATAGTTACGTGTCGTCTAGTGAATGCATAGAAAATGTTAAAACACACGATTTACAAATTACTAACCCGTTTACAACTTTTACATCTCACCTCTATCAAAATGTTAGAGTTGTTCAAACTTAGTTCTTACATTTAATGGAAAATGATCCCTAGTATTAGTAGTAATTAGTTTTATATGACAAACGATATGTTATACTACCCTAAGTTTAAATTTTTTCCCAAACCAGCATTAGTAATCAATATTTAGCAATTTCTTAACAAACACTTCAAGCTTTGAAACTAGTTTCACATCCCTATGTATTTTACAATTTTTAGATGCATCAT
Source organism: Papilio polytes (assembly GCF_000836215.1). NCBI lineage: Eukaryota > Metazoa > Arthropoda > Insecta > Lepidoptera > Papilionidae > Papilio > Papilio polytes. Next base: position 1,187,672 of record NW_013528493.1, read on the forward strand.
CCACTTGCCCTTATCCCTTATGGAGGGTCGGCACAGTATGTGCTGCTCTTCCATACATCTCTATCAGCCGTCATATCTGAATCCACTCCTTTCTTATGCATATCCTCTGCAACACAATCCATCCATACTTTCTTCGGCCTTCCTCTACCTTTGTAGCCATATACATTCAATCTTACACTTTTTAGATGCAATAAAAGATTAATAATTTGCAAGTTTAAGTTGTAACTAGCTGTTCCCGTGCGGCTTCTTCCGCATGGAATAATAAAAAACTTTATTATATTGTTTACATTTGTTAAATACTCGATTGCAAAATGCATTATCAATATTACTGTTAACATAAGAACCTTACTTCCTTAACATTGGCAGCTTGTAGTTTATTATTAAGGTTTTTTTCAATTTATTTACCACCTAAGTTTAACAGCGGGAAAATATATAGCCTAAAGCGTGTCGTAAGTGTAGGGCTTTTTATTAAAGTAAGAATTATTCAAAAATATGCTGTGATTGCTAACATTCTACGCCACAAAGTAGTGTGTTTACGCTATATTATATTAGTTAGTATAGATATTAACACATGCAAATGTAAGTAAAACCAATACCCAATCAATATGTACCATTAAACATAAACTAGTTAGTCAAAAGTGACATAATTAACAAACTAAAAAGCACTAATATTCAATATTGCATACCTCTGGTTGTATATAAGGTTCTGTATTATTGTGGTCGAACACTCCACAGGTACCCGTAGGCAGTGCACCATACCACATTGAAGATTTTGTAAAATTCCTGAAATATAAAGTATAAAAATGCCTAGAGCTTAGTTGAAAGGGTAAAGAAAATATTACTAAATCAACAAAAAACTACTGTTATTTAAAAAAATATATACTAAGACAAAAACACACTATTAACAATATTCTTACTCTTTTCCAAGCACTGTTATAACTTGACCAGCTTTATATTCAAGAAAGTTACATCGCCTGCCATCTTGTGGTTGGATGAAATCGGTGATTGCTATAACCTGCAATAAATATAAAATTGTTGATTTTCATAAAACGAACTTTTATGAAGGTCTGATGAGCAGTTTATTTCTACTTAGAGATATATCAACTTAAAATTCCTCTGGTATCATGATGTTAACCTTTGAGTTTTACTTTTTTTTTTAAACCTACAATCTAGCGCAAGAAAGGCGACATTGCCGATCTCAGAATTTGGCAGCCACTATCCGCTCTATCCGCTTTAATCTATACTAATATTATAAAGAGGAAAGATTTGTATTTTTGTATGTATTGAAAAAACTCAAAAATTAATGGGCCATTGGGGTAATTTCAAAAATTCTTTCACCACTAAAAAGCTACGTAATGAGTAACATAGGCTATATTTTTTAACTATCAGCGAAGTCAGGTTCAACAGCTAGTTTATGATAAAAATATACCACACAAACCTGGATTGGTTGTATTTCACGTAACTTTGTCTTTAGTTCTTTAAACTTGGGTCTAGACTTTGGGTCATGAGCCCAACATTCTAACATTGTGGAATAATAGGCATCGGGGCAAAATTCGGGCCTTTCTAATCTCTGAAATAACAAAATTAACAAATGTGTCAAATAGTAGCATTAGAAATACGTTTACAATAAACTGTTTCATTTAATTAAATGTTCTGATTTTGTATTTAAAAAAGCCATTTAAGTAAGCTGTATTTTAATTAATTTTAGTAAAAACCAAAACGAAGACGAAGGCCAAATTTTATAAATTTCATCTTTGTTTCTTTCCATAGAATAGAAGATATGATGGCATTATATATACATAATATAAAACACAATTACATAATAAGTACATAACATATGATCTGGGAGAGAGAGCAGTGCATAGGAACTTACCTGAAAATTTGGTTCATCTATTGCTTCTAGAATCTGATGTCCTGAGAAAGCCGCCCACGGTTGAAAACCGTAAGTAAACATCTCCCAAAGGCAAACACCGAATGCCCAAACATCGCTAGCCGAGGTAAAACGTAAATATAAAATGCATTCTGGTGCACACCTAAAATGTCATATGCATAATAAATTATTTATATCTTCTTATTCTTCTCGGTAAATACATCTCAAAATATATCTTTTTTATAAATACAAAACTGTTTCGCGTATAAAATCGATAATTTTGAAACGAATTCAATTTAAACATCAATGGTTTTAATAATACTGTGATCACATAATAATTAAATTATTAATTTATAAATTTTGTTTATTAATTTGAGAAAAATGACATGTACTAACCAGGCAACAGGTAATTTGAGATTCACATTGTAATTAGTTTGGTAATAGTCCTTGCCAACGCCCAATGCACGCGATAAGCCGAAATCAGATATTTTTACTTTAGTTTTACTAAATACTAGGATATTTCTTGCTGCTAAATCCCTGAAATAAAACTTAGACACTTAGAACCTGTCCCGTCACTGGCTGATAGAGGCTCAGATAGTTAAAAAATGACGTCACTATCAGATAATGGAACAAAATCCGATTTACCATTACATATCTTATACATAGATTTTTATCAGACAAATTACAATTTGGTGGGACAGGCCCTTAATTTTTTTTAAAACACATTACTTATACTTTCCACTAATCAAACTTATTTGACCAAAAGCCAAAACATTATCTTAGAACAAAACAGCCTTATGACTATAAAAAATTAAAATGCATAGATCTTGATTTAGTTAGTAGAAAAAAACTTGAAACAGTCTTATTTACCATAAATAAAATCAGTGGCTGTCTGGCGCGTTCAGAGCCATTACTTGAATACTATGGAGTCTGGCAGCAGTTTTCTCATATTAGTTATATTACACAGTAAGAGAAACTACTTAACAACTCTGAGTGGTAAGATAAGAATAACACCAACCTATGAATCAGTCTTTTGTTTTCTAGATAAGTCATGCCATCACAGATTTGTTGCGCGAAGTCGCAAAGATTCGATACGTGGAAGCTTGTACGAAGAGACACCTCGCGGAGGCACTCTAGAAGGGAACGGAGTGGGGCCAACTCTGTTACCTGGAATAGAATAAAATCTCTACTTAGAGGGAAACAAGTAATTTGTTATGTAACTTAAGTTAACACACTCTTCAACATTAGTAACTACCAGATGAATGAGATAAAAATGAAACAAAACACTGCGATCTAATATGCCATAAACAGTGGTAGAGCCCGCTTTAACATCTTCACACTGCAGGGCCGGCTCGCCCAGTGCAATACCATGACCACACAGAAAACAAGCGTGAAGTGGAAGCAATTCCGAGTACAGTCTGGTGAGTGTGGTGCAGGAGGCCTAATTATAGTCCCTTGCCCTTTCCAACCTTTTCTTAAGAGAAAAGGATGGGAAGGTAAAGTGGATTTGACTGTGGAGGATATGCATAGGAAGGGGAAATGTCCACTTCATATGCATCTCCTCCTGTGTCAATTAAGGGTAGGCAATGCATCTGCAATTGCGGATGTTTATAAGCAGCGGTCGCTTTCCATTTCGGTGGATTCAGGTGGCCACTTGCTCATTTGCCACCTTATATTTAGAAAAAAAATTGGAGCTTTAAATGGGAATATCACATCTTGCTAAACAATATTGTATTATTCAAATTTCACCAATTAGCAGATATAAAATTAAATTATAACTTACCAACATTAAGGAATCCATGTGTAACACGACACCATACAACCTGACTATGTTAGGATGCTCAATACTGTGCATAACAGCGGCTTCTTTCAGGAATTCTGATGAATTTGAGGTCATGCGTTCATGGCCCAAGCATTTTATAGCTACATGCAGCTAAAACATTTGGGTAAATAGAAATAGAACTAATCTGAGAAGACAGCTGTGCCCTGTCTCAGCATAGTCAAACATGAACAAAACATCAAAATTAATACACAATACATTACATTAGTGGTATTCTGAGATAGAACTACACAGGAAAGGATATATTTAATATGATAATTTGTTTAAATTACATTTAATAGAAATATGAAACTTACTCTTTGATTATTGGTGGTCCAAGTACCCTGTTGCACCACTCCAAACTGGCCCATACCTAGTTCTTTACTGATATTTATATCTTCAATGGATATTATGTGTTTGGTTGGTACTTTAACATTTTCTGGGAATGATTGAAAGTCACTCGTATTGGAACTTTGGCCATGACCAAGGCTCATCTGTAACATAAAAGGAAATCTTCTGTTCATAATTGCTGTTAAACAAATTGCTGTCTCATCTAATAAAAACACATCAAAACTTACTGGCTCACTTATTCCGAGGGCTGCTAAAATTTGTTTAATTTTTTTTAAATATGGATTTGGAAAATATAGGGAATACAGTTCCCTATATCGCCTCAGCTCCGGTTTCGAAAGTCCAAGTTGATGCAAGTCACCATTTAAGACAAACTTTAACTGTGAAACTTTGGTCACCTTAAGTACATCTCTAAAAAGAAAATTAGAAGTTTAACAATAATTACGGACAAGATGAGTCATGAAGCATTGATTGTTTTCTACAATAAATGTATGCAGTTATAATGTCTGTGGCTCAATAACTAAATTAGCAGCTAATAACATAATGGATTATGGGAGCTGACAAGCCCTTACCGTTGGGAAAATGTAGAAACTAATACATTAATTTTTAATGTAAGTTATTTTATTAACCAAAACATTTTTAACACAACAATATAGTGTTTTTACTTAGTTGATTTACCTTCTATGTAAACATTTTCAATCTTATGACAACACTTTATTCCAAAATAAAGGCCCCTGAGGGCTTTCAAATTCACCTTACTTTGTTGTCTTAATATCCCCATTATATTTACATTAGCAAGGTTTTCATTTCGAACAAGGGATAGTGATCTCTCTTTGAATTGTATCAATATGTATAAGTTAAAGGATTCTTACACTAATTATTATTAGATAGAATATATTTCAAAAGTATAAGACCTGTACAACAAAATACGAAAAAATTGCCATGACACTCATAACTAAAATTAGAAATGCATGCAGAAAAATGGGTTTTTAGAGTTTGTCTACCTGAACTTCTCATAGTAGTGTTGAAGTTCTGCCTGTCGGAGAAATATTTTTAAATTCTCTTGATCTTCCACTGTGTTTTCTAAAATGGAAACGTACTGTTTAAGTATATTTAAAAAGTCTTGCTTAATATTTGTTTCGAATAACTCACCCATAATCAGAACTTTCAGATTAAGCAACGTACTAAACACAATTTGTTTCAATATTTTTTAAATAACAAACATTACACATACAAATTAAGCTATGTTTATGGTTTAGACAATTTATAAAGGCAAATCTGGATGTACGTCAACCACCAAACTACCAACAAAACAATAAAAAAGGCACTAAAGCGTGATACCAACACTGTAGCATGGAACCAACTAGGGTTGTACGGAACTCAGCTTCCGCAACCGCAAGTTCGGATCTTCCGCAAGAAATTATAACTCAGATTCCGCTTCCGTTATTTCTTATGCGGAGTTTTAACGTAGGTTAATTCACGTCTTTAACGCAAGGGGGCGACTAGTTGTGCGAATCGTTTAAAAAAAGAAAAAAACTACATGCATATTCCCTTTTCATGTTTTATTGTTGACCTCCGCTTCCTTCCAACCCTAGTCCCAACACTATAGCATGGTACCAACACTGTACTCAATCCATAGATAATTCATAATAACTAGAGATAGAGACTTAACCAAACTACTGTACCAACCTACCTATTTAAGTTTTATGGATTGTATGCATCGACATGTTTTGGTTTATTTTTTACTTAACACATATTTTACACTTTTCGAGTTTTTAAGGGGGGATGCCGACTCCTTCCCCCAGTTGAAGCCTATGCCTCAGTACCATACTCAAGGTTTTGTTCGGGTTTGTGAGGAATTCAAGGACTCTCCGCATTTCGGGCATTTACAGTAACATATACTTATATACTAAAAGTCAACCTTAATAGCTTGAGATTTGGGTTAATTTTACTATGTTAAATCACTGATCGCTATTGTATTAGAGGTCAGTGGGTCAATGTGTTCAAAGTCCTTGCGGTTTATACACTGTGCTGTGTCGGTGACGCCAACAGATGTGCATATTTGTAATCTGTGCGTATGTAACATGAATATAAAAGTAAGGGATGTTTTGAAGGCATGCCGTATTTAATTCACGGAAGCTCGTCGCATGGTCTGAACCGTGGTGGCTTGTAATGGAATTGCTGAATGCAGCAAGAAATGCAAGAGTTTTAAGCAACAGGATCGAAACTTGAAAACAGGATAACCTTATTTCGCGTTAGTTTGATTCATTATTATGTAATGCAGTGTATCATTAAGCTTAAATTAGTTTTAAGTCCGTTGTAGTTGTAATTGTAACTTGAATAAAAAAAAGTTATTGATATCTTTTAATATTTTAATGATTATTTGTGTTACATCTAAAAAAAAGAAAAAACATACAAGCGAATTGAGTACCTCCTTCTTTTGGGAAGTCGGTCAAAAAAGGAGATTCAAAATTGTATTATCAAAGTTTATGAAATAAAATGATTTATTGATATCTACTTATTTTTATAGAAATCCATTTTAAGATGTCATAAAAAATAAAAGTTTAGAAACACTTTCGATTTCAATTAAAAAATAGTTATGTTATTAAATTCATTTAGCAATGAAATAAAAGTCTCCATCAGGTCGTTTTTTTAAACATTTTCAATTACAAATATGAATAACTTACTTATTAAAATGCAATATATTACATTATATTTATACATATTCAACTTAGTGTACACAGGCTCATTCACAAGTATTATAAATTATTAGTTACATTTTAAACTTTTCTTCACAACATGGCTTCAAATTTTTATTGTAATTCTCGATTTATAAATGTCATCTTAGTTTGCTTCTTAGAATTTATTTATAAGTTTATGCATGTAGTTTAATATTACTCAAGTCTATGAAACTATTTTAATGCAACAATTACATCAAACCTTTTTGAGGCATGCACAAATACTTTAATAGATATCAATGATATTTGCATAAGAACATTTTAAACAAGAAGCACAGTAAACTTATGCAAAGTATTAGTGGATATGGTTAATAAGTTTATTATTTATTTATTTATTACAATTACAAGGAATCTATTCCCTATACTCGATATAACAAATTTCAAATTCATAGTCATTGGAACTTTCATTTCCTTCCTGCATCATTAGTTCAAATCTTTCGGCATACTTTTCCAATTGCTTCGCAACTTCTTGGTTTGCTTCTTTCAATATTTTTATTAAGCCATTGGCATGTTTCCAATCATATTGTGTCATATAGGTTATTGCAGTTCCTCGTTTTTCAGCTCTACCTGTCCTGCCAATTCTCTGTACATAATCTTCAAGGGTACGCGGAAAGCTATAATTTATGACATGTGTCAAGTCTTTTAAGTCAATCCCTCTGGAGGCTATATCTGTAGCCAGTAATATCTTAGTAGGACCTTGTAATATTGTGTTGAAGGCAGCTTCACGTTGTTTTTGGGCTAATCCACTATGCAAAGTGAGGTGTTTTATCCTTCTCGCTGCTAATTCTTTGGTGACATGTGAGATAGCATTTTTATTTTTACAAAAGACAATAACTTTGTCAGTTGGACTCATATTACTTATGAAAGTTAACAGGGCTTTGTCTTTTTCACCATCTCCAACAAACCTAATTGTCTGCCTTACGGTACGGACAGTAGCCAGCTCCAAGGAACCTACAGTGATTTCTGTTGTGTTCCTAATAAAATCATGTATGTAGGTCCTAACCCTTGGTAGCCATGTAGCAGAAAGCAATACCCGTTGATGATCCGGTCGGGCACTGTACAATGACGAACATACTACTCCCGCAAGCTTGGTATCAAACAATCTGTCTGCTTCATCAAAAACAATATAGGTAAAGTTGTTAGCATACAAATACCCTGAACAAATTAAGGTTTTGAAACGACCAGGAGTGGCTACAACTATATCAACTCCTTTATTAATAACTTGTATTTGTCCATATCGGTTTATTCCACCATACAGACATACAGATTTAATATCTTTATCTTTAAAGTTACAAATAATTCTGTGGGTTTGAATGGCAAGTTCTTTTCCAGGTACTAAAATGAGTACAAGAGGAACTCGCCTCTCTTCTTTTGGCCTGATTTGGACTCCAATGTGGATCAAAGCGGGTAATAAGTAAGCCAGTGTTTTACCTGTACCATTCGGTGCAGTTGCTATCAAATCTTCTCCTCCTAAAAGGATTGGCCAGGCTTGACTTTGAATTGGTGTAGGTTTTTTAAAACCAAGCTTTTCTATTTTTTCCATTATTTCTGGATAGTTCTTAAAGACATGTTCAAAAGATAACACTGGGTTAGGTATTGGTTTTAAATCTGGTTGTTGTTCTGGTGTTAAATTAGACTTGTTATCAATGGTTCTCCACACTTGCATATCAAAGTTTTCTCGTCTCCATTCTGCCGCCTGGCTAGTCGACATATTGCTCACTTGTGGATCTTCCATGTAAACACATTTCACAATTGGTGGTAATTGTGCCCATTTTCTTGGGTCTTTGGTATAACTGTCATCTAATGTTTTGTGCCGGTCATCGAGTTTACAACTTGCTTCATTTTTTGACATAGAACTGGTTGTTGCTACTTGGTCGTTATCCGACTTTTTATGAGTGCTTTCTCTTTTGACTGTGCTATCCACTTCTGACGATTCAGCCTTACTTTCTTGATCTTGATTGTTTCCTGATCTTCCTGATCTGATACCTGATTGAATCAAGGCAGATTCTGGATCTTTTTCCCATTGATGTTTAGAGTCAGACATTTTTTCAGAATTCAGTGGGTAATATTTTTAATTATAGAAAATTGAACTATTATTAGTTTTTAATATTCTCCAAACACAACAATTCTCAAACAACAACTACTAAACCAGGCAGTTATTATTACTGTTTTAACATTTCACCTTTTGATTTTGTGATTTCAAATATACAAGAGTAAAGAACTATTAATCAATATGACGCAGGTGCGTTTAAAATTTATCGCGTCGGCGCCCTCATCACGTATGTATTGATTTTTGCAAGAGTTGCCTGATCACTACAGTTCGAAAACATCTTGTGATACTAGGATATTGACATAAAAACAAACAGAGCCACAACAATGTCTATTTCAACAGGTGGATGAAAGATGGTAAATTAAAAATCTCGCCCTTACATAGACATTTTCGTCTGGTTTTTTGATTGAATTCGCTTTTTATGACTATTAAGTAAAAAAAAAAAACATAATGAAAGTTTAGATGAATGGATGGATGTAATTTATTAGAATTAGTAGCCTTATCGGCTGAACGGAACTTGATGATATTTAGCATAGCTGTAGGGTCTATAGTCTCCTTTCATCCCAGAAATAGTTGCGGCCCCAGAGGGCTACATTAATTTTGTTTTTTCACGTTTACTTGATAATTCTGCAACGGTTCAACATGTATGGCCCATATATAAAACAAAGTTTGGAGTAACACATATGATACGGTTCATCCCCGACAAATGTGTTTTCTCACGGATACTTAGGTATTTGTTTTTCAAAGTTCGAATGTTATTTTTTATTACGTGGCGACGAAATCGGAGAAGAATGAATAAAGTTTTTTGTTACTAAGATTGGCACCCACAAATATACAGATAAAAAGCAGCAACGGGTTACTAATGTTATACTACGATGACGAAGGTGTACGTAAAAAAAATAAACAGATATAAAAGTATTGAAGAATCTATCGCAAGATATTTCGCCTATGGGTATTTCATATGTCAAATTTAGTTTTTGGTTCGCCACTGCCCTTAACCATAAACAAACTACAAGTTATAGTCGTGAATTCTAAAACATTTGCAACATTTTTTGTCATACTTGCGCTCGTGGAGATCCTTTTAAGTGTGAGTAAATTATTAAAGGTCTATACGCGCCTCACGCCGATCTCACGTATGGGCGGGAAGGTGTCTCTTGGTTTTGAAACTAGTCGGTACTTGCATGGGACTACACGTGAGCTAAGTAGTGATTTTTAGTTAGTGTAGCACCACACCTTATTCAGAAAACTTGGTATGTAAAAAAGGTAAACTAAAACAGTAAAATGTTTGAGAGAAGAAAGATTTAATAAATAGATACAATAATTGTTTTCTTAAACAGTATCTGAACCTTAAGATCGATTATTAAGAAAATTATAATAGACAGGAATTACAAATTGACGAAACAATCAAATTGTCAAGTCAAAATCTACATTTCAAACATGCAATTTTTCTGTTGCACAAAACTTAAAGGGGTGCTATTTTATCATTGAAGTTACTTATTCGGAACAATTTGATATTGAAATATGTAGCGAAGCAAATTTTAATTACACAATATAAACTATAAAATAAAGCGACATGATATGTTTCACACAACAATATTTTTTCAATAACACTAATGTAAGGAGCATTGCAACGATTTCGATGTTTTCATAAATGTATAATTAACATTGTTTAATACAATTTAGGTTTCACTATTTTTGTAAAATGGATTCTACAAAACTTTGTATAAATGGTAAGTCGGGCTTCTGGTGTTCGATATTTGTTACAGGGAGGTAGAGGTAGGGCATTGCCTTATGTCTGAAATTATTAAGATGGCCTTATTAGGCCATCCATCTTATTAGATCTTAATCTAATTGACAAATAGTTGTCTTATAATGCTTTGAATTTTCAATCTAACAACCAACACTTACACATTTTTTTTTTTAAATATAATTTAACATGATTTCTTGAATTAATGCTACACATAAGCACATTTTATGATGATTTGTAATCAAGTTACATCAACGGAAAATCAATTTTAAAATCGTATCGATTTTCAGTTGATCGAAAGTAACAGCATAGTCAAATATGAACATATCGGAAGTTAATAAAAGTATGCAGGGAGAGGTGAATATCCTTTTCGGTGTAAATAGCACCCTGGTGTTTATGACAATATAAAACAATAGAGCACTTATACATGGCATATTCATTAACAAATAATGTAAACCATAAGGTGTTACAAAATTTAAAACATAATATATAAGAATCCTTTTAATGCGAGAAGACCTTAGGCACCATATAAGATTCAAGTGTTGATAAAGTAGAGTGAGGAAAGTTACAGAAGGTATCACAAGCAAGTGGGAAGATCAAAACTGTGTACAACTAGATGTAACAATATCCGTTAACCTGGATTGAAAAAGGGATAAATTTACAGATTATAATAGATGAATCTAGTCACCAACATTAGAACAAGTATTTGAAAGCTTTCTAAGTATAATGTTTGTAAAAATTAGCACCCATATAATGCTAGCAATAAACTAGTGGTGGTGCTTCTAAATATTCTAGTACACTTTTAAACAATATGAAAACTGGTATCATTTCTTCATATATTGTGTTCAGTATTCTTGTTACATTTTTAGTGGTGCAAGCCTGGTAATTTGTTGATAGCGGCTGTGTTACATATTCTGAAGCACAATCCAGTTTTCATTGAACAGCGGGCATGTTATATAGTATACACGTACATACAAATGTTTACAAATATACAAATATATATACGCGTACGTTTAAGGCACTAGGTGATTCGCTTTTACAATACTCGATGTTTTTTATTAAAATTTACCATCATTCCTCCACTTTATTGTATAAATGAAGTGGTCTGAGGTAGTGACAATTTAAAAAGCCTGACTATTTACTATCACGTTTATGGCTACAACTTTATGGAGAGAGGTATTTAAGGTATGTGTCGCTAAGATTTTTACGACGGTTTTCCGTATCAGCCGACGATAAATTCGCAGGCGAGATAGTATTTGCTATTCGCCAGACGAGTCGAAGCACTGAACGTTTTAAGCATTGCGTTAAAACGAATCACCCTAAGCTGTCGAACTGTTCGATTTAATAATCTCTATATTTATCATAAATTGTACAGGTACATATGGCTTACAATTACCAAAACTTGTTCTAATTGAATATCATGGTCAACAAGAACAATGCGCAGGGCATCTGGTCTTAAATTCTTTGAGGTATTTACTTCGTTGGTGAGTAGTTGGTATACATTGACTAATCCCCTAAAATTCATAAAATTTTTCATTTGAACATTTAACAATTTTTACGCTGTTTAAAATTATCTATTAAAATATTAATATCTTTTACATTACAACAGTACATTGAGATAAAACATATTGCTATCCTAAAAGCAATGTTTATATATAACGCATATGGGATTGGGCATACGCCCAATAAATACATCATGCTTAAAATATTTCATCCATTCCCATACATTAGCTATTTAACAGTTTCTCTATCAAAAAGAAAGCATTGTATAATTTAGAACAGATGTACATTTTAACAACTTCTTTAATTAGCCTCACACTTTTACAATATCATTACATGTCGTTGAATTAATTGTGCGGAAAAAAAAAAGGATTGTGCATCAATTACGTTGTATATAACAAAAACAGAGTCGTTTACAGATCCATTTTTGTACAAATGATATTTTTGTTTTAAATACTTATTGTCAGATTTTATAACACTATATATATTAAAAAAGCCGTGGATACTTAAAAATTAAAATTGATCCGTAATACATAGAACCTAATCACAGCATAACTATTGCTTTCCAGATGATACATACAAAACCTTTCAGAACTCTGACTAGGGCTTTACAATCATCTTGTAAATCGTATTAAAATTTAATAAAAACTGCCTGCGTAAGATAGGGTTTAAAAATGTAATTACATACTAAAAGGTTAAATAATATTAAACGAACTATTCCTAAACTACATGTAAATATGTAAGAAGTAAATGATAGTTAAACTAATTCTCACATTTAGATATCATAATAAAATTCACTGATTTTGTTTGATAGCGAAGAACCGGTAGAACTGACAAGCTTAGTGTTAAGTATTAGTTTTAATATGCAGTATATGAGGAAAATTTATTTGAATATATTAGAAGAACCCTTATTAAGTTAACGATATATAATATTTCCATAGTTAACAGCAAGGGAAGGCTATTAACTTCGATCAAAATTCATATTACATATTCCAAAGGTTTAAATACTCGGAGAGGATTTTACAAAGTAACACACAAAATACACGTTAAGCACTCATTTTATGACGGATTTTTTTAGCAAGTACACAAGATGCTATGAGTTTTTAAGATAGTTCTTTTTAAATATGGCAAGTGATGAATTTTGAGTTAGTACAAAATAATCGCTACTATTTTCTCTTGTATAGATTTTATGCATGAACGTTGTCGTTACATATTCATATAAAGCGTACACCTATGTTTTTAAACCTTTAAAATATTACACTTAAAATTAATAGCTACGCCTTAGATATGGTACACTCAGATATGCAATCTTACAATTTAGAATATAATCCATTAATGAAATTCCTAGCGAAACTAGACACTCGAGAAGACAACGTTTTCAAATGCGACATAAAATAACTCGAGAATTCGCTGTCTCTCAAAAGCATAGGTATATATTTCGCATGAGCCTCCTTATTTTTTTACTTACATATTATGTATATTCGATGTTTGAAAGCTAGCTACCTGAAAACAGCCACATTAAGGCGTCCCATAGTCACGTTACCAACTTTCTAGTTCAATATGTTTTGGGCTTAAACATGAAGTCAGATTTGTACAAAAATACCAGAAAAAGTTAAAGACTTGATCAATAAATATTTGCAAGAGATTAGTTTCGTGAAATAATAGTGACATTGAGATAATATTATTAAATAGATTAAGATTTTAAAGAAATTATATTTTATCTTATAATATTGTACAATATTGTTGGTAAGCACACCAATACCTTTTGTTTATGTGGTACATTCAAGCATGAATACTATGTGGTTAATAAAATTATATAGTTGCCAAAATCCAGAAAGAATAGGTGCATTTTTATGCTTTTATAGTAACATAGTTAACTTCGAATAGGACAGATTACAAAACTTATATCCAAAAAGAAAAAAAAAGTGTCAAAGTTCTTAAATCTTATGCAGAAACGACCTAGGTAATTATTTTGCTGGTGTTTTGTCCACATGACTTATTTCTGTTATACATTCTCAAACAAAAAGGGCTAATTGTACATATTAGTGTTATTTATATTACATGTACTTTTGTAATAAATTAAACTCGCTTAGTTCTTTTCGCTCCGAGATTCCGACGGACTTGGTCCGTTGATATTCAGCACTACACTATACAAGGAATTTATAATATACGCTTCTCCTATCTTGTCTTTTACAATTACAAAGAAAACGATTCCAATACTTTTGTACTTTTCCATTGAATCTACGTTTAACTTTATATTTAGCCCATTTTATGTTCTAACGTCACACATTTACGTCAAATAACAGCTTTTCATATTGATTATTAAAATATTGAATTACTTAATTTTAACAGATTACTCTTTTGTACGTAGGTAATCTAAAACATTATTTCTAATCGTAATTGTAATCAGATCTTTATGTTCTAAATGTGATTTAGAGAGTTTTAATTATTAACATATCGATGAAGCTATGTATTTGTAACCTATAGCATTGATGTTTATTTAATAATGTCTAGATACAATAAATTGAATAACAGAGATAGGTATAGGTGAAAATATGTTATCGCAACGACCGTAATAAGAGAGGTTATCAATAAATTTTAAGGTTCACTTATTTGATTGATAAACTCGATTTTACAATCATTTATAAGAGCTAGTAGCGAATTTATGATTTGAGGACAAGACGATTAAGGATTGCAACTATGTACTTAATAATAGTGAAAAATTAAATGTACCATAGTAATGAAAAACTAGTAGCGTTGTTATTGTCCTGATGTCTGGTTGTACAAGCGTAAAGCATAACATTTGTTTTCTACGTCATTAGAGGTGCGTTAAGATGTAAAGTTTTTTTTTATAAATATAAATAACCGAGAAGACAAGGAATACAGCTTTTCTTAGTGTTAAGGCACAACACGGAAGAAAGACAAATGGGAGAGATAATCTTAATTCTACAAATTTGAGGAAAGACTAAGTTGTGAGAATTAATTACTCAAGTAATGTGAGATTTTCCGGACTAAACTTTGGCAAATTCGAGTGAAAATATTAATGGAAAGGGTGCTTTTAAAGAACCTATGAGGAAGAACAGTGAAAAGGATTTGCTACTTCTTTACTTTCGAATGTATCTGCCTTACAACACTAAACTCAGTATGTAAACTAAAACTATGTTACTGGAACGCTAGTTTCACACGAGGGCATAATCGTGATGCAGAGCAGTAGACAGTGCAGTATTGCTATTTTATCTGTGTCTTGTCTTCGTGTGAAACTCATGTAAGATTCTTGGGGAGAGGCAATTTATCACATATTCGATTGTTAACCCAAGAAATGGTTACAAATTACAAAAATTGATTCTTAATCATCCATTCTAAATATTTTTCTGTAACATCTAAAACAATTAAATGAACCTATCAAATATTGTCAATTTTAAATACAATTTAACTATCTATAAATAGCCCTTGCGTTTTGAATAACAATACAATAAGACAACGGGTATATTGTAAAAGGTATAACTACAACACATATTGAATAAACTGGTATAGACAGCCAAGCAACAGGACAAGTCCCGTACAAGTCACATGCGGGGAAACTCTTAGCCGGGCACTAGCTTATAGAAGCATGATAAGTGATAATGTACAGATTAGGTACTATTTATAAGGTCAAATGTCCGTGTTTGTGACCGCGATATTAATATCTGGCGTATCACTCTGATTGTGGATCGCATTGCAGTAACCGGACAATAGAGGGGTCACTCTTAGCCCCCTCTATGAACTCCTCGAGGGAAAGCTTCCCGTCGTTGTTTGTGTCCATCTGACGGAAGATTTTGTCCGTCCTCTTCTCCGGTGTTGATTCGTCCTCTGGCATCTTCATAACTGATCCCACCATTTTATAAATTGCCTGGAATGTATTAAATATAATTTTAATAATAGTACTAATAAATCGTCTAACTTCGTCTATAATTAACAATGGTATTACTTTTTCTTTTAATAAAACTGTTCAATGATTATCTTAAACGTTAAATGTAATCTTATTTTAAAGTGGATTTTTTTATCCTTACAATCATAGAACAGTCGATTTAAAGTCAGATCATTTTTGATTTAATTAAAGTCGCAAGTTCAACACTTTAAGATAAAGAAAAGATTCTGTCAGGAAAAATATTAAACTGTCAGCAGAATAGAATCCGGCAGCTCTTTACCGAACGCTTCTACGTTGAGCTAACTCTAATTCCTTATTTGTCGACGTTATAAATCCGCTCTTAAAGTGTATAAAAGAATCATGAAAAGTTTAATGGAATGAAATTTCATTTCGTATAAATTTTTTTCGCATGCGTCATGAATATCTATTCACGCTTGCGAGAGCATGAAATAAAAGAAATTGGATCGTGCACCTTTATCAAGATTCACCGTCACGTTCAAATGCTGACGAGTAATAGTTTAACGGGTCTGACCCATTAGATTGAAAGCATTGTCAACAAAAGTTTGCGTTATTCCTTTATCATTTTTTTGCGAATTCATTTGATTACAAAATAAAACAAAATCTATGTGCATATCTTACTCGAGGAAATGTATCCGCGAACTTTGTGATACATGTAAATGTTGAAATTTTTCAAACTATTGCTTACTTTACATAAATGTATGCCAGAACTTTAACATTTTTCATGAATTATTCAAGCTTATTGGCAAACACAGTCTTCACAAGATAAGACTACGATACTACCAGATTACAAACTCAGTTAGATGAGTCTAGTGGAGTTGAGATGTAGCCAGAAAGAGATAATGAATGTTTTTATCAATGCAGTGGAATTGCGATCTTTACGAAATACAATGATAGGATTAGAAATAGAATATTCTGTTAGGGAAGAATGTTGTTTTAAAGAGAATGTTTGAGTAGAGTTGAAAAATGCACGCGTAAGTTGATTTGAATCACGTTAAAAGGATGAATAGAAGGAGATTAACGAAGGACATATATTGCGTGAAAGTAAGTGGCAGTGTTTGTTGCAGCCTTCGTAGACGTACTTATACCGTCCAGATTGATGAAATATTTAAGTAGGTATTGCTTCCGAAATTTTGCATGTATTAATGAACTAAAACCGAGAGAGGTGTATTGGGACCACGCCATATGGGTATCGGTGGTCCCTACCTACCCCTCCAGGTTATGGTTGAGTTATGTTGTGGTATATTAGCTGACGATGATAGTTTTGTATGGTAATATTCAATGATTTGAAAGTATGAGTATTGTTTAAAATTTACAATGTTCAATGTTTATCGATGAAAGAATTAAGTTTGTTAGAAACAGGATATTAGGTCAGTGAAAGTGGATATTTAATTTGACTAGAAACTCTATACCACAGCGAGAGCAATTCCTTTTAAATTAAATTATACAAGATTATTGAAATAAAATCTCCAAATCCAAATTGCTCTTAATTAATTGAATGAAGATCCATTTAGAAATGTTATAAGAATATAAATAAGAAGCTTAAATGGTAAGCGTTTGTTTGTTATTACGTAATTGCTCATTAAATAGACGATAAATTGTTAATCGTATTACTGAAATAAGCCCTGATATTATACAAGGAAAATCGTTCTATTCTGCGAAAATGTTTTTCGTATTTCAACGAGAATTTAAGATACAAAAGAAATACGTTATCTTATGATATTTCTTTTGTAATACCTTGCGTAGGTGTACAAATAACTTCAGATAATTATGTAAGTAAAAGAACATTCAACATTTTTAAACTATTGACCAAGTATCTTTTTCGGACTAGTGACCAGTAACCACTTATCGCATTGTGCAGTATAAATTTTTTTCAAAAGCATACTATGCTCTTTGTGTTCCAATTGAATACATAAGCAAGATGCAGATTAAACTAACTGTCAACAGGAAATTGGATTGGATAAGACTCAATTCTCGGAGTCCAATCTTATGAATACTTTATAATTTGATTCAGACTCAAATCAAATTGATGTTGCCACGTTCATGAGACTATTCAATGCTAGCTAACATGATCACTTAGTAAACACGCAACGAACTAGTCAGTGACGTGCGCGTCCTTCAAGTTAATCTAAGCTGCGGTCTGAGGCACCGCTCCCTGGTGCTGCTCGTTTTACAAACACTACCACTGCTCTACTCATAATATTATGAATTAGTATTACTCCTTAGTCACAATTAAAACAATTCATTCATAATTAATTAAACCTATTAGAAACTTTACATTAACGTGTTACGCTTGGAAAACATGTTCAGTTCTTTTTTTTTCGTTTTTACTGATATACAATAAAACAAAAGAAATATCATTAAAAACTAAAGTCGAGTGGTGCCAACTTAAGCATATTGCCACAATCTTACCTATAATATTATAAATGCGAAAGTTTAAATGGATGGATAGATGTTTTTTTAGAGTTTAAAGCCTAAACTGCTGAACGGATCTCGATGACATTTGGCATGGATGTAGAGGATTTTGAATACCACACGGACGGAGTCGCGGGGGAAAGCTAGTAAAGCTAAAAAAACAACAAAGTTCAATAACTTATAATTTATAAATAGTTAATCAGTGTTACTTACACTGACAATCTCGAGCATCTCCTGGCGGGATATGTAGCCGTTGCCGTCCAAATCGTACATCGAGAAGGCCCATTTGAGTTTCTGTTCAAGTTTGCCGCGCGACGTGACGCTAAGAGCACACAGGAACTCCCGGAAGTCTATAGTGCCGTCGCCGTTCGCGTCAAATGTCCGGAACACATGCTCTGCAAACTGCACACGAGACAAAACATCAAAAGATGTCTCTGACATAAGCTTACAATTGCTATTAAATTTATCAAAATATACGAGTACAAATATCAGTTTATAATATGCCGCGTCAAATTATTATCATCTGAACCTCACAATCTAGCGGCTACAGATATTTTGTATAATTAGTTGATGCCAATCTTAAATATCTAGCAAATTAGAAAGAAGACTGCCTTTTTTACATTAAAAATATAGTATAAGTGGATTTAAAAAGGGAATATATTTCCTCTTGATTATTTCATGCTTATTTTCCTCGAGGTTAAGGTCACAGTGCGGCCCTACGGACCCTTACGTATTAACCATAATCTAATTCTGTAATTAGATTGTGGTTGCGTCATATGGGACAGTATGGATTATTTGAAGAAGCTTAAGTGCTTCCAATTAAATTAACAGAATATAAGAGACGCATATGAGAGCTAAAAGTGGATTTATTGGAGAAACGATGAATAAGAAATATCCATTATAATGTTTATCCGCTACCTTCAGGTAAAAGTTACTTAACATCAGTTAACCTACTTACACGTTTACTGTCATATTCTACAAAAAAAAAACTTTTCTTATAACGTAAGACAGTAGATGTCTCCTAAAAGCTGGATGGATGACAGAATTCAATGGTTACATCGAAAAGAACTCGAGATAAAAATGTGACAAAAAGTGAAACTGACATATTTCCGCTGTTGATGCGGAAAAATATAAGATTATTTTTCTAAATGTCACAATAATTCTACCTTAGGGGAAGACATGTTACAATTTTAAACTCCATTTTGTGATATGAATTAAATATAAGGGTAAACATAAAATACGAAAGTTGATATATAAAGGTATAGTTGTAAGGAAATATCGTTTGCGGCATCTGAAAGGAGGTCAGTCATACTTGGCGCGGTCGACGTAGACAAATGCCTGGCGGGAAATGTGCTCTGATATCAACCTTGACCGGCACACAGCTTAGGACGATACTACGCTAGGATCGATAGAGGACCTGGCTCCGCTTATGAAATTTAATCTTACCTTACTAGCGTCCCCGTACGGAAAGAAGTTGCCGTATATTTTTTTAAATTCCTCAACAGATAAGTGGCCATTGGGACAATCCTTTAAAAAGCCTTTATACCATTCTTGTATTTCTGCATCTGTAACAAAGTAATGCTGTTAATTTTTCAATAAAATAAAGAAGTTTACTTGACCTTTGAAGAATAGAGGCAAAGCGTGTCAAGTTAAACTTTGATTATAATGCAACGCGATGTGCCCTACTCCACTGCGACAGATCGCAGAATTATACAATAAAAGAACGCTGCATTCGCGTTTGCCACTTTGAATTTCACATTATTAATACCACGTTAATGCGACGAAGCGTTAGATTCTTAATGCACGCATCGAACATACCCAAATTTTCAAAATTTCAACCTCAATTTCAAAATTGCAATATCTCGAAATCACCTTTTTTAGTTTGATCTTGAGTAACAATTAATTATTCAGATAGAAATATATTTACCTGAAAACTCAGTGTTCTGCTTCAGGTCTTCTAAGACCTCAGGCTTTAGTTTACTATTTTGTTTGCCCATTTTATTTATTTTCTTACTTTGTCTGCGTAAACTTCGCCAATACTTGCCGATGTCTTTCTATCGCGTTATTACCTTTAAACTTTGTACCCTACAACATAAGGGCCTAACATAAAGATATCTATGGAATTATAAAATCGCTTCTACTACTTGTACAAGAAAGCAACGAAGTAATTAATAGAAATAACAAAAAGACGAAATAATATAAAGTTACACGTGCAAGGATAGAAGTATATTAAATGATATAATTCGCATCGAATACACAGTTTGATAATAAAACATTTTACAAAAGCAGAAGCAAATATTTATGGTAAACTCTTATAGTTTTGTCAAGAAAGATCAAATGTACACGTAAGGTAAGTTTTGTTTTAATGTACAACAAAAAATGTATAGGTGTTTCTGAGAATGAATCAGGCATATTTCTATTTTATATAAAATTACAATACAAAACAGAAAATATACAAAGACTATGTTATTTTCTAACGTATAATGGTAAAGTTTTAATAGCTAATCTCTTTGACAAGTTGTTATCCAACGAGAGACCGATAGCGCTCTCTACTTCCTTCAGAGTTTATCTTGACTTCAAAAAATCTTCAATCGCCGCTAACGATGTTGCCGCAAAACTGAAAATACAGACAATCCCTTTACACAGAGCAGTTAAGTTTTAAATAGCTTAATCAATAAATGTTATCAAAGCTTAATCTAATACATGCTTCTGTATATTGTAAAATAAATTGCGCCTCAGCACTAGAAGTAACTTTTTGTATCTTTATGCATTATTGTGTAGTGGACAATTAAACAAAGTCAAATTTCACTATCCAAATTCTACCTAAGAATTTCGCGCACTATGCCTCAAATACAAGTTACGTACATCAGAATGAACTAAAGCAAATTTTACGTAAACAAACGACACAATAATGTCATATCTAAAGTGTCTACTGCTAATTTCAACTTATACAAATCATTCACGTCAATTCGTAGGTACATAATATAGAACGCCCAGCCTGGTTTATATATATTTTTTTAATTAGTTTGCTAACTTGGATCTTGTTAAAATAAAAACATTATTTAGGTTTGCAGCGATAGAAAACTATTGTTTGGAACGTAAACAATTAAAACCATGTTAAGTATGCGTTTCAAGGGAAAAAGAATTTTCGAAGAAATGTTAGGTCATTGTAATACTTCAAACGTTCCTAATTATCCCGGTTGGGTTTGCTCCCACATCTTATGTAACAACGAATAATAACAAAAATGCATTTGCTAACTCCCGAATGCCTTTCTCCGAAAAACGTTAAAAGCTCCATACTGGAAACTGTTACCGAAATTTTACCACAAATTACCTTCCGTCGATATATCTAAATCTCGCAAACCTATATTTAATTTATATAGGTTTGCCAGATATAGTGTATTCTGGTCCGTAAAAAAGTAATCTTAACCTTATACTTATCGCGATCTTGATTACGTTACCAAGGTTATGTGAAACTTTTAAGTATGTAAAGTATTTTTAACTTTTATTTATATTGTCAAAGGCAAAGTGAAAGTTTCTAAAAGTTTTCATAAAATGTAACCGAAACTAAATTTGTTTCAGTTTGTCTTAATTTAAAACTTGTGTTGTTTAAAAAGCGCGCGTATCACCTACTGTCGTTATTATATTTACTTAATTAAATTGACTTGACTTGACCTTTTAGTTTTAT
This sequence comes from Papilio polytes, assembly GCF_000836215.1. Lineage (NCBI taxonomy): Eukaryota > Metazoa > Arthropoda > Insecta > Lepidoptera > Papilionidae > Papilio > Papilio polytes. The sequence goes on from NW_013528493.1 coordinate 1,209,772, forward strand.
ACTACCTTTAATCATTGTGTGATAAATAGAATTGGAGATACACATGTTTGAAAGTTTAATGCGCTCTCCCGTCAAATTTATGCCTTATAGTTTCCATATGTTTTAACAAAATGATACCAATTCCCTGTCTTAATTTTGTATTTATTATATATTTTTATTTAGCAGTATGTAAGTTATCTTTTTAATTTATAAAGCGCTACTACGACCCACATTGCGTGTTGGAATGAACTCCTACTTAATTTTTCTCTGTATTGCTGGTTTTTTAATAAGAACGAGTCGGTGATTGTGCAATCGATAAATCAGAAACAAAATATACTACTATTCACATTCGCCATTTAACAAAGCATTAATAAATTTCGCGTAATCAAGCAGAAAATCGCTTAGCAAGATGAGCTGGAAATCGCGTTGCAATTTGAGAGTCGTGTTTAGTTATTTAATTAGAGGTCAGATTATTACCTGAAGAAAGGCGCTGTATTTTTTTTAGAAAATGGTATTTACAGCGCAATAGAACATGTATCTCGTCAACCTTTGGAGTTAAGCTGGAAACAAAAAGTACTACAAATGTAGATACTTCTACATAAGAGGAAAATATACGGGTTCGTAATGCTGTCGCCCGCGTTTAATGAAATTAATTCCGAAGGAAGCTTTGTTACCCGCACAATTGGCAGCCGCCACGTCTAACTTCGCAACTTCAAAATTCAGTTTAGAGAGTACCGCTTCGGATGAAGAGATTTCGAATTATCACAACGGCATCATAGATACAATTTGTTTAGTTACCATTTAAACTTGTAATGTATACAGAAACTAAGAAATCTGCTAAATTCAATGGAAGAATATCTCATGGATTTACCCTAACTATTTTTGTTGAGAACGAAAACGAAGTTGAAACTAGATATAATAAATATTTTCGACACAAGTAAAAGTTTTTTTTTAATTTATTTATAGTTAAATTTTTTTAATTTAGTAATTGCAATATTTTAAACAAAATTATCGTTGCTATGAAATTACAACGAAATACTAACAAAGGTTAATTGTCAATTTCTAAAAATTATATCTGTAATATTTGTTTTTCATAATGTTTTACAATCGTACAAGTTGCGTATTACATATAATAAATAATGTTACGTTTTAATATTTCAGGCAAAAAACAGTTAGAAATTACATTTCAGTCTGGTGTAGAGAGATAAGCTTCGACGCCAGACGATCCGGTTGAAGCCTGTAAGCGGCACGTTCATTGAATCGTGGACAGCCGTGGGTAATATTGGGATTAAATACGATATAATAATTTATATCGTATTTATTTGACCCTCAACATAACAGCACAAACTACAATAATCACTCTTAGGGATGAACCTTAATTGCGTCTATTTAGTTAGTAACCAACTTAAAAAAAAAACCGGAAACTTGTAAAACGATTAAACAAAATATGTGAATAAAAACTTTAAGGAGACCAAAGTGCGTTAATGTTACAAAACTTACCTAAAAGCAAAAGTCACCACCACACAATTTAAAGTATAATCAGGGAAAACTCGCGATTTATTGAAAGACAGCCGTCGCCTAAGCCCGCAGGAGAGCGATTGTGAAAATCGTCCGCTCTCCCTGATATTTAAACGTTTGGAAACAAAAGCCTTCAAGGAATTATCCCGAACATCTCTACATACATTCGGCGTATCACATTATCTAGAAAATCGACGCGTGGATTTTATTAGTATTTGTTATTCAAATTTGCACACGCACGCTGTGACTATTGCTGATTTTTTTCTATTTGCTTTAGGATAGGTATAAAAGAAACAAGCCTTATTTTTAGATAAAACGAGAGGGGCAGGGGCCACACGAGCACAGTTTTTTTAGTGCTGTCATAGAAATGATGTGACACGGGCAAGTTTATTCAAGATAAGAACATTTTGTACGTGTGTCTTTATCTCATTGTATTTAAATTCAAATTTTGTGAATTGTCAATTACAAGGCCAAATTTAAGTTTTAAAGATATCCTAAAACGAGACCTATTGTGTCTTAACAAAAAAAAGACTATATGTAAACGCTTACACGTGCGAAAAAGAGTTCTCAAAACGAATATATATGTTTGTTCACATAGCTTTAATCTATCGATCGTCAGTGAAAATAAACTGCAACCGCTTTGAGGCTCTTGGAAAATAGAAAAGTTGGATAAAAATATCTTAACTATTTTCCCCTGTTCTTGTAAATGTCGACTGTGAAGTATATAATGATTTTATTATTAAAATAGAGCAAAAATAAAAATGAAACAACACTTTGCGTATATTTTAAAACTCGTTAAGAAAAGGTTAGAGGTTTTTATTTAGGTGATGTGGAAATTTATAAAAACGGTACATGTTTTTTTTTCATTTTTCAAACAGAATGAATGTGAAAATCGATAGTGCCATTGTTGTAATACTCATTATGATAGTGGAGACTCATCGTAAGTAAAATATATTTCCACCAAGCAATTCAAACCACCTTACGTCGGAACTTGAGCCAGAGTAATAACTAGAACGTTTTCAGTGCACTTGCTCTTTAAAGTAACGCACCTCGGTCAATAATCAAGTAAATTTAATCAAATGAAAGCCAAGGCACTTTTGATAACAAAATTAGTTAAAAACGTTGAGTGGATAGTGATAATATTAGAGTTGTCTCCATATAAAAACATTATTTCAACGTAAGGCTTATTGCGATGGGAATTCAATAAATGGAAAATGACTCAAGTTTAATTGCCATCGCACTTCATAGGCACGATGGGCTATCATTGTATTAAGTTATTACTTCTATTCCTGGCTTAGACTGCATATCGATATTAGTCACCATCGTACAATATGAGAAAATTGTGTTAACTAGTATTATCTTTACTGATCGAAATACAACCATATTTTTTAAACTTTGTTATACTTTATAAAAATTAAATGAAACTTACTCTAATTTAGTTTCCCGCTCCTACAACAATATGGAGAGGTATGTATTGTTAGAGATTAAGTTTGAAAGCAGTGAAGCTTTTAACTGCAACCGCTGTCCGGCTTAACTGTCAGGGACAGTAATTGAACAAAGGGATGCCTTAAACAATGATATTCAGTAAGAGGTATACAGTAAGTCGGCACATGCCGCATACCGACTTACTGTTTCATAGACTGAAAATAGACATCTATTTTCTTGTTAAAGGCTTATAACCAAACGGCAAAATTCAACTGATGTTTCTATAAGCCCTATGTCAAAGGACTCGAGGAAAATCGTAAAGCTCCTCGAGTATTCCGACGCAGTCGCTCTTTGATACTTCACACTATTGTGTGGAGGTTGAAGCGTCTCGCCAAGGTATTAACTATACCGCGAAAAGTAACAATCTTACATCCAGGAGAAATAAATAACAAAAATAACATTGACAACTACGAGTTGGAATAACTTTTTAGTGGGAGATACATAAAATTATTATATTTTATATAATAATTTTATTTTATATAATAATTTTATATGTATAAAGCAATATCTCATTCGAAAAAGATGGTATAAAATATTAATAGCCTAGGTTTTGGGGAATGGATAAAACGACTTTTATCGAAAAATTAATATTTGGCGAATGAATAGTATTTACTTAGTACTTTATGCCAAAAATACATCATCAGTAGGACAAGTTTCTTAAACATCATTAAGGGACCATTCTTCTAAGTTAATAATATTATTAAGAGACTAGCTGATGCCTACGACTTCATACCCTCAGAATTAAAAAAAATAGACCTCCAGACTATCATCTACGTCTATGCCAAATTTCATCAAGATCCGTTCAACCGTTTAGGCTACAATATCTAACAAATATCCATCCATCTAAACTTTCGCATTGATAATATTAGTGAGATAGTAAGAAGTAAGATATAAGTATAAGTATTAGTAAGAGTAAGAAGTAACATTAATAAGATTTACCAATAAATTTGCGGAGTAAGCGAACGATCTCATCATATGTCAGCATTTTTGTAATTGGTTTTCTCAAAGATAACACTTTCTTCTTTTGTTTGTATAGGCCTATATTGATATCGAGTGAAACGATTTATTTGATCATTATACAAAAAGTCACACTACAGAACAGATACGCATCACTGCGTTGACCTGGACATCTATCTTTCTAATACGAATCAGTATATTAAGAGTTGTGGAAGGAATATCTAGAATCTAGAAAAATATTTCATTTTTGCACTTGAATGAAGATCATTATAAAAATTCCTAATTGTTTAAAAACTTAAATGCAATGGTTATGAATCACAGCTCAATCTAAATTAGGTGGCAAACAAGCTGTTCACCCGCTGTTATAAATGGTTACCACAGTTCTCATAATTCCATTAACATAAACACTCGCCAAGTAAAGCCGATCACAAATCTACATTTCAAAAGATCCTGACAGGTTTTGTTCTTTTTCTTAACGTTCTTTTATGCAGTAACTACGTAGTTAAGAACTTCCTTGAATACCTATATCTAAAGTTGTCTTGCTATAGTGTCAGCACACTAAACATCTTATGAAATGAGTACGGACATACTATAGGGACAAACAAACGTCCTGTCCGAAGTTTGCATTTCTTTAGACTACTTGCTATATATCTTCTGGATATAAGATCCTTCTAATAGTGTCGCTCTTATTGATACCTGTCCTCTCAATAATTTACATATATTTGTCATGCCGTTAGCGCACCACCCGGCTTGATTTATACTCGTAAGGTAAAAAAATGGATTTACATCGAATTAATTCAGCAGTTGTAGAATTCATACATTTTTTACAAACAAATCACCATATTTTGCACTTGATTTATACCGTGGGAATATAACACGATTTTAGATTTAAAACGTTAAAGTAGTCACTTTTTAATTTTTCTGGTTCATTGTAAAATGGACTAATACGTGTGTTATTATGAGTTATTTGCGTAACAAACGTTTCTTACTAATATCGATTGTAAGCCATAAGACTGCAGTAGAGCTATTACTGCAGACATTTTGTTGAATGCGAAGCAATTAACATAATCGTCGCGTACTTTATTACCGTCAATTTTCTAAGACGCCGTGTTCAAGAAAATGTACATGTTGTAGCTTGAAACAAAGCCGGAAGGTTCGTGGAAAGTACTTTTTGGAGTTGAGCTCCATTTCATTAACAAAATAAAAGTATTAATTTTTTTCAATGTAACCTCTGTGGATGCTAAATAGCTTTAAATTAAGATAAAGAGCACATAAACTTTTATTTTCGCTTTTTGAAAAGAATGCTTTTATATGAATTGCACGCCTACCGCAGTGTTAAACATATCTAGGTGGCGGGACAATCTCGCGTAACGTAGCGGCTCTGCGTAAATATGGCTACTGCCAAAATTATGTTGAACTTTACATTTGGCACGCGTATGTGTGTCTGCGATACATGTTACGTTTTAACTACACAGCGTCATGAGCAAGTCACGGTAGTGAGCAGCATCCGAGCTGACTGCGGCTGGCCTGATTCCAGCTGCGACATACAACAAGGAGTGTTGGACTACAGTACCTCTTGAACCGTTTCTAATTCTGGCCCCTTGCTTTTATTACTTCGGTTGTCCATGGAGGCTTGACGATTCGTCTCCACGCAACGCTTATGTACTGATACAGGTTTATATTATTGAGTGAAAATGTAGAAGTGCCGCTCGGCATGTATCAATCTCAGCAAGATACGGCACGACGGACGACGCGACGCGGTATCAACGTGTGACGCATTCCGCGACGTAATAACACCGTGATTACAACGCCATGATTAGACGTGCGACGTGCGGCCCGCACAATAGTTTAATGTGGGCGAGCTAGAGTATAATTATACATTTGCATATTATCTAGTGGTTTGGTTTGTTTTGAAAACACTATCATATAGCTCATTGCCTTGACTTAGGTTATAGTAAGATCAGACATTAAAAATAGATTCGTATTTAAGATGGTCTCGAGTAGCATCGAACTATTGTGTGAGATTGTTTTTGTAATATTTATTTATTTCGTAGTATTTTTTTAGAAATTAAATACAAGACAGCTAAATTTACGACTTTTCCAATATTCTTCAAGCACAAACCTATTATTTAGCAAAGGTAAGAGTATGCAGTATTGCATTGGCTGTTTTTCTGTATCTCTTTGTATATATATTGTAATTTAGGTCGTATACGTAGGCGGTTTAAGTGCTCTACATTTTAATCTTATTGCCAAAGATCACAAGTTTGCTGTGGTACTAAAGTAGGAAGATATTTAATACGAACTGTAACTACAATACAAATTAGACAAACTGCGAATGTTTAAAATTAAATAGACCTGAACACAGACATCTATTGTGGAAAATTGGAATAAAAATTGTTATTGTATAAAAAGTATGATGATTCAGTTGGCTCAGTGAGAATATAAATAATTCGATGTCCGAATAGACGACTACTGCGGGCTATACTGATGTCATACCGTGAAGCGTTTTAGAACGATGTACGTACCACTTGTTTCATGACATCACAGTCACGTTTATTTTTAGGGTACAAGTGGAAGACAGCCACCAATACAGGCACGTGTTCTACATCCTAAATCTGACAAAGAGACATGGAAGCGCCGGGATCAATAGATTGACAAAAAGAGAGGTTCATGGAAAAATTACCACCTTCGTACAAAGGCGGTAACCGCAACCATTCAAAGATTCACTTTTATGACTTAATATTAAAATTGCTTCTTTATGTATTTCAAACCATATCATTATATTTTTATACGGACTTCAATATTCTACCTACTAACTTATATTCTCCGCACATAGTATGCGATTTATTGACTGCCTCACTCAGAGTAGCTTGATGGTCAGCGAGGAAATCTCTCAGTGTAGAATTATGATAAAAATGGTGCTAAAAGCTGCTCAAAAAACCACTAAACGACAAGATGGAGATAAGGGTGTGTGTGGATTATTTCTTTTTTCGGAATTCTACTTTATTTCTACATCAAGTACTTCTACAGCAATTTTGAAATCATTTATGTTTGGATTGATTAGTTGGTTCAGCCATGCTTGTACTACAATAAAACGACTAGTATGGCCACAATCCGAATACGGGTTACACCTTTATCGCGGAAATTTAGTTAAAGGTTAAACGACTCGTAAGCACGCGAGCAGCAGCTTTATTCTAAACCAGACTTGCATTTCAACTATAATAGTAAGGAGGATGTTTTTGAAATTCAATAACAATATTAAACCGACTACATCCTCTTAGGCCGTAAATTATGTCATCGATACGCATTTACTCTCTGCTTTAAATGTTTATGGGTGTTTAGTACTTCGACGATTTGTTATATATAAAGAAACTTGCCAGGACAAATAAAAAATAGAATGACAGTTTAAGTTAGTCAGTTCTGAAAAAACCTAAACAAATTAGATACAGGTATATTCAAGAAATAAAGCTACAAGATGTACTTTTCAGCGACGACGTATGTATGTATGCGTGGATGTGGAAAAAGCGATAAATATATAATAATCGCCCCAACTGTAAGTATATTTTAGTGCGAAATACTTGTCTCGGATATAAAACCTGTAGGCTTAGAAAATGACATAGAAGTCAAGACAGCTTTTCCATATTGACATGGTGGTGGTAATTAACTATTGTCATTCTGTTTCTTAAGAATCAGAAGTTTTCCGTTTGTCAGAAAAATACAAGAATCTCTTTTCATTAAGCATACATCTTCATGAATACACACAAAGAGCAACGTATTGAAGTAGACATATCATTGTACCTAATTTTAAAGGTCATGCAATTTTAAATATTATGAGATTACATCGCGCCCTCTTGACATCGAGCAAAGGTCACGATATCGCGATTGGAGACTACTCCGTTATATTAATACGTTAATGAACATTTATCCATAAGAACTCACTACACGGAGATGTTAACAGACTAGACTCGTAAAACGTACATTATATTAACAACCTCATAAAGCGTTTTTAAAACCACGCATGTACTTTTATGCTCAGAATGGAGCACTTACGCTTGATATTTACTTGGCAAAATAAAAAAGCGCTGTGGGCAATTATAATACGATCCCTTATTTCCAATTAGATATGTAACAAAACGACATCTTTGTTTTTAATAAAGCTTTCGTAACACGACGAACATCATTGTCATCCTCTTATGGGGATTCTGTTAGACGATCCGTATTTTTCACTCTTTTTTAAATATGTGTTTTAAATTTTATTCTGCTAAATCATAGTATTACTTGATACGGAATCTTTCTTAAGAATTATAGTGGACGAATTTTAAAATCTTTATTTTGTCTACGTCGTCTGATGAAATAAGAGTCGACATAGTTACATATTGAGAGTGACGCTGTTAAACATTATGCCTGCGGAATTTACACACCCATCGTTGTGAACGCCGTCACATGAACAAAGCGGCATTGTTGATTCTACATTTGAATACGCTTCTTTTTCATTTTCTATTTTCCTCTGGTAACTAAATTGAATGTTTTATATTTGTTCTTTATGTATTTCTAAAACATTGATTTTATTTAAATTTTGTGTGTGCATTGGCTCGAAGGCTGTCTTCAAATCACAGGGACTTTGCCATAAAACATTATTACATATCTATGTAAGTTATGTTACCTGGTTCCGAAGCGGCCAAGCTCTTACATAACTTGACCTGACCCGCAAACGACCACTAGAAAAAAGTTACCGGCAGTTTTTAACATTTTGTTTCGAGATAAAATTAAAAACTATATTGTTACAATACGAGCATTGGACCGAGTGCAGTATAGTGATCTTTGTTAACATGTGAACAACTGAAAAAAATAAAACGGGCTTCTAGTAAGATTCGTTAAAAGAGGATTTTTATCATAACCTATAATCATAATTTAAGATGCTTTCGGGCAATATTAAACACATAAATCAATTTAGTAGCAACTATTAAAAATATTTTAAAGCTTCCATTGAAATAAGTTGTGATAAATTGAATTTTACGTTAAAAGTGAAATACTAACAAGATACAAAATAGATTATTCACTCTAGCGAAGTTGATGTTGAAACAGAATACAGCCAGTTTGAAACATTTACCAATATAGTAAAGCGCATTCAGCTTAAATCGGATTATCTAGTTTGAAATCTGCCCCGACATTGATAAGCATTGAATATTGATAAGCTGGTTCGCAACAGTTGTTATGTACAATTGTGATATATGATGGAAAATACAGATTTGTTTTTAAATACAGGAGTAGAACAATAAATACTATTGAAGATTTTATGAAAATGAATATAATAAATAAATACAATAATTAGTACAAGTTCTAATAATTTAATTTAGTCCATGGAAAGTTCTCATATTATCTTGTTGCTGCTCAAGGCAAAAACGTATAAACCGCGTAGAATAAATATGAGCTTTGCGGTAATTTCACTAAGCGTATATAAAACGATCCGCATTTTCATCGCCGTACACGAGCACGAGAGATCGCGTCATTTTTCACGTTTGCGCATTTCTATTTTGTTAAAAGTACTCTCGTGTATAAAAACAAATAGGGTTAGCTACATTATGGTTTTATTACTAAATATTTTAACAAGCGATGCTAGATGTAAAATATATTAAATAAACTAATCAGCTTTATTCAATATCACATTTGTTCATTCATTGTCGTACTTGATCTTACTTGATACTTGATCGTACTTCAAATTATGTATTGCAAATAATTTCTACCAAAAAGTCTTACCGGCTGTCTCTGATCATTAATTATGAAGTTCAGTTTCATGACTAAAAAGTTGTCGTATTTTTTCTTTGAAGATGGAAGGTACAATTACTAAAGAATTAAACAACATCCTTTTGCAAAAATAATTGCGAGTAAAATTTAAATGTCTACTTTTGATAACCGTAGCTGTCACAGTAAAAATACCTTAATATTAAACGAAAAATACAGTCTCGTTGGATACTTAACTTTTTTAATGTGGTCGAAAAAAAATATCATAATATAATGCCTAAAATAACTGTTTTTACTTTGGTTGTGGTTTTGGTTCCAGAAAACTTTACTTTTTTAACGCATCAATATTTTCTCAGTAAAACCCAAACGTAACTACTACACTTTTACATTACCATGAGTTCATCGAACCTTAGGCTACTTGATCGCAATTCAGCTTGTATCAAATTTACAAAAGCATGTTCTATTCAGATTGGTAACGGGATCCATGCTTGTTAGAATTGGAAATACTATTCATTATTCCGTCCACTACTAGGGCAAAAGGAAACTATTTGTTTCTATTATACGTGCGATATACCACAATCTAGATATATGTACGAAGCGATTATTTTGTATGGAAAACAAAAAAAAAATAGAAAAATAGAGTCTTCTGTCTTAATGTATGAAGACAACATTAAAAACACAATTATCTAAGATGTACCATACGACCATATGTCGGTCTACACATGTACGTGTTTATGAATAGCGTTACAGCTTCAGCTGTATTTTGATTGAACGCACATTTTAAGCTACAATCAGTAGGTCATAAAAACAAGGAATTGTTGAAAAACTAACGTAACAACCATGTTATCTACTAAGGAACCAGTTAGATTTACGATTCGAAATTTTAATAAGTAAAACAATCCTACTTAGGTGTTTAGAGCGGGCGCACACTTGTGACTAAACCATAGCACAACTGTTGTGCGATTGTCGATTGTTTCGCAGTCAACTCAACTGCTTAGTTGCACAACTAAAAATCGCGGAGTGAGCTCACCTCCATATATGCTGAAAAGAATCTAAACGCGACTGAACAGTTTTGTGATATTTTAATTAAAGGTGTGCGCGCGCTCTTAATATCAAGCTTAGTTGAAACGAAACTTACAAACAATATTTAGTTCCAAGCATATGTACCTGCGCAAGATTACACTGTTAACTTCATTAAAAATGTATATGCTTTTATTTAAAATTATTTGTATTATACTTGCAGCTTCGCTCTATTTTGTTATTTTGTAATACAATATACATATTACAATTATTTAATTCAAATACGGTACTTTGATAAAAACTATGGTACCCAATAATCGGTTTAATTAATATGTTCATTAAATATGTATAATTTAAGCAAATAACAGTGCAATTAAACCAAGATTGGTTTCATAGTTATTCATCTTAGATCGATCAAATGCAATTTCGATTTCCTTTGGCGTTATTTTTTTAATGGAATGCAATCAAAATGATTGTGTAACTGCAGTGACGCAAATGTTCTACAATATTTTCCTTGATTGAGAAACAATCTTTATACGTCCTGGACTGTGTCCGCGTTAAGAAATAATTATGCAGCCTTTGTTCCTTTATATTGTCATCAAACTCTTAGTACTGCTATATATAAACTCGCCTGTTATTACCACCCGAGATTATTTTAAACGAAGGATAGAAATGTGCTAAAATGACATATAGAAAATTTAATTTATATATATCTTTTATTTTTATAACAAGCCTGGGAAAAGGTCCAGGCTTCTGACTGACTGGTAGACTGAGGGTGCTAATATGTGTACGGTATTTGAGTTTGCATCTCCGTGTTTCAGGTAAAATCAGTCGGACGTGTGGATAAATACGATCGGATCGGAAATACCTAAATTGCTGCACGACTCAACTATTCGATCTCTCCAATTTAAATATAATTCGGAGTTTACATTTTCGTTGCATACTAAACTGATACATTTTAGTCAAACGAGTGAACACACTAATGTTTAATATGACTATTTTTTACTCTATTGCGTACTAAATGTACAAGGTACAGTAGAATAGGGTGAGCAATGAACGAATAATAGCATAAAATATTGCTGCTTAGAATTGTATTCGTTAATTGAGTGTTTTTATTTTTAAGATTTTATTGTTATAACTGGGATTATAAATATTGAGGATACTTTTTTCGAGCCAGTCACCTAAACAATGTATTTAACGTCATCGCTAAACAAAAAGCCAAAAATGTTTGGAACTGACAATAAGTTTCGATGTCGCGTGCTTGTCACGTATTTATTCCTATATATTTTATCGTTTGTATTATAAGAGATATTGCCAATCAAATGTTACTTTGTCTAGGTTTTTTTTTTTATAAAAATCGTAGAATTCGTTGGACAAAAATTTGTAAATAGTTTTACTTATAATCAGATCGATAAAACGACGTAAGTCGCCAGCTTCTGCATTGGACTAAAATAGCTAATTTGGTGAGAGAGGTGATTTTTGCTGCTTACAGCTATAGTAAATCATATTTTAAAAACATTTTCACATAAAAATGAGTCTTTATAAAGCATGGCAAGTGTATGAAAGAAAACGTAATTTTCGATGTTAAAACTTAAACAAAAAGTTAGATCAGGGCCTTTGTAAGAAATTTATAAAATGAAAATCCATATTTCATATGGTTTATCACAATTTTAGATGTTTATTATTAAAATCTTTTATCAAAAATATAAATTATCATAATTATTATTTATTATAAAAATGACAGAATTCGCCATTTCTTAACTCAAGATTTAATTTTTTGAACAATAACAGTTATTCACAATTTTACATAATAAATTATTTTTAAAAAACCCCGTTTTCGTAAATAGCAAGAGCCTAGTTTATATGACAAATTACAAAGCAATTGTTACAAATGCTCATAAAATTTTGTTAAATAATTGTGATTTGTTTTATTAGAGCATTGTTATTTTAAATGTATAATATGTATGTAGATTAAAGTCAATGTAAAACTGATTTTTATAGAACATTAAACAATTTTTCGATGTTTTATTGATATATTTTACATTTGATATAAGACGATTCCATCTTGTTATAATTATTATTTAAAAAAAAAACTGGATAAAAGGTTAAAACGACAGTGATTTTAATATAAATAATCGAATTTATGAATGAAAAACACAAAAAAGTTGGTACAAATGTAGAACTTACCTTGTTGACTGCAACATCTTGTTGGCTGATGCAGTGATTAGTGATGCTGATGATTTTCTTTAACTGATTCTATTTGGCAATTCGTGTTTTACATACATTTTAAACTAAACTCTCCTATTATTATCTTAAACATTCATTTCTAAAATTTATACACATATGAAACTTAAAAAGTAGTTGTCTGAAGTTTGTATTTTTAGTTCGAACATTTAAAAAAACGTGTTATCACAAAAATCTCTCTTGACAAAACTATATTAGCAACATACAATTTTAACAGAGGATTACGTAATGAAAACTTAAACAAATATTACAATGTTGAAATAAACCACTGGTTATTTATTACAACAAATTAAAAAATGGCAAGCAATCAAACGCGAATATTAGTTTTGTTTCATTATTATAAAGTTTATACCTAATTTGAAAAAAATTCACATATCACTGAATGCATTATGTACCAATCGCCCAATTGATTTAAAGTAAATTATTCGTTCAAAATATATCTGTAACGAAGAATTAACAAGTTTAACAAATAGTCTTCACTGCATCTGCATATGGTGACGGTATGCGCCATATTTCCGGAAGGTTTTAAAGGTATTGCCAGATATATTAATATTCATTACACATAAAATAAATTATGATTTTGCCTAAATTCGACGTAGAAATTAAAATTCATAAATGAAACTCTTTATTTTTTTGAACTCGCTTACATGTAGTGCATTTGTTATATATTATTTATAACAAAAATAGAAACTTGTTTTCACATAACTATATAAAAAGTACTTTCTCTACATAAAAAAGTGACGATGGTTTTAAAACAAAAAAGGAAAAGGATAATGATGGGCAAATTATAAAAGCAATATAGCAATCAACATACGTCACCAAACGTCATTAAAAATGAAGTCTGAAAAGAATGACACTGACATTGACAATTTCAACATTTTTGTTTAATATTTGTTTCAAAAACATTTTTTTATATATTCTGAGGTACTGTTGTACTATTGTACTATACGGTATTATACTGTTATTATTAGTAGATTTGTTCTTTCTGACGTATTCCATGCCAACACTTACTATAGTTATTATATACGTTACCTAAGTAGAAATTGCCTATGAATGTTACATGAATTCAGAGTACTGACTATTTTACTTGTTACTTCTTACTAATGTTATAAATGCGAAAGTTAAGATGGATGGATGGATTTTTGTTAGAGTTTGTAACCTAGACCACTGAATGAATTTAGATGAAATTTGGCATAAATGTAGATGTTAGTCTTGAAGAACACAAAGGCTACTTGCTTTTGTGTTTTTAAATTTCACAAGGACAGGGTCGCGGGCAAAAGCTAGTTCAGAATTAAGTTACAATCATAGTCATAGTTAAGATGGTGTTGAAGTTACAGAAGAAGATTCAGGACATAATCACAAAAATATGAATTTATCCCTTTTTGTTTACTGTGTTACTGAGTTATAGAGCTTACTTTAAGTTTACAGATTGCAATGGGGTCTTAAATCGAAAATTTGAAGTTTTGAAGCTAGAAATATGAACAACATTGCAATGCTGTCTTCAGTTCAGACAAAATTGTCTCCACAATTTCCTTCATTTTGCCCCGCTCATAGATAATCTCAAAATGTTAATGGACACTGGCATGGTGACAGGCAAAGACCATGTGGTTAGTGCCTGAGTTTTTCAATCAATTTTGCACATTATACTTAGACTTATTATTTAGAAGTAAAATGTCTATAATTCAATATTAAAAGCCAGAATGAAAGGACCATGTTCTAATTTATTATACCTCATGAAGGAGCAGGCTTGATGTGTCAAGGGCTAATAAAATCAGTGAGAGTATTGATATAAATAAAACATACTTTCTCAGAATAATTATTATAATAAATTTATTTATGCTAAAACATTGTACAATACTGGATATAATACATTGTAATTACATAAATTGGAAAACACATTGGACTGAATATACACAAATTTACAAAGTAATCTATACTAATATTATGAAGATTTATAATAAATAAATAGGAGAATATTAATTATGAGTGTGGAAGGGTACATTGGTAGAGGTAGACCTAGAAAGAGATGGATGGATTGCGTAAAAGGTGACATGATCAAAAAGGGAATGATGACTGAGATGACGTATGATAGAGTTATGTGGCGGACAAAGACCTGTTGCGCCGACGCTACGGGAGTAGGATAAGGAGAAAGATAATGATGTTTTTACTGAAAAGCCGTTATAATATTGTTATACACTTGTAATTCTTCTATATAACAATATTTACTAGTTTTTACACTATGGCAAGTTAAATATATGTCAATGTGAAAAAAATGTGTTTTTTCAGACAATCCCCTATATCTAAGCCAATTTTATTGAGATCCGTTTAGCTGTATAGGCGACAAACTCTAAAAAAACTCCATCCATCCCTCCAAACTTTTGCATTTCTAATATTAGCAAGATTATTACAATTTTAGAAATGGAATTATACATATATTGAAATTTTTAAATTGTTTTCAATAAGCTTGAAAATTACAATAAATTAGACAGTGGAGTACTAAATGTAATTAATTTTGGCTTCCATTTTCAGAACATTGTACTTCTTAATTCTTTGTACCAGATCAGTTCATGTTCGATTTTAAGCGACTAGGAATTAAGAAATGATGGATATATGTATAATAGAAAATACATAGATATCCATAATTTCTTCCTCCCTAAAAGCTTGTCGACTTGCTGTTTTCATTTTCTGACAGATTATACTCTGGCATAAGGCACCACCTGTAAAGAAGTAGTTATAAAATATATATATTCTTTTCCTATCTATATTCACCCACAGCATCTGCATTCTAATTAAACATACTATGTATTTAAAAGTATTAATTAATGTCTTTTTAATCAAAAGTTGAGTGATTTCTTACCTTTGAGTTATAAGATGGGACCGAGCAACTTTAATCCATTACTTTGATGTCCAGCTTTAGGAATGAAGATAAGATAGATATTTGTACTATAATAAAATACATAAATCTGTCATTTCTCCCTTTCTAAAAGCTGTTCTAACATTTCTTCTATTTGTAAGTTGTTGATGGTCTGGTTGGATCTGCAAGTTATCAACAATTTGTATCATTTTATTTGACATTTGTTGCATATATGTTTTTTAAAAGTAACATTTCTATAACCAATGATTGTGTTACAATAGAAATTTTGATGCAGATTATAAAAATAGAGTAAAGCATCGAAGATCTTGTCACAAAGCGGAGATTTGCATACTCGCATTTGTTAACCACAATACCAATTCTGAAAGTAAAAAAAAAATTATTAGTACAGTAGTCGTTAGTGAAGGTGCCTAAAAATTAAAATCATATGTTTAAGGGTTTGGTGAGAAAAAAGGAAACAAAATATCAGCATCATTATTAGATTGTGCTGTCCTGTCTGAGGTCCCGCATTGAACTAAATTGTAGTAGTACATGGCCCTTCCTTTATGCAATACAAATTATTATCTCTTCATTGGACGCCATATTCAGCCTTCATTTCATCTTCACGAGGTCACCAGAGCACATGAAAGTAAAGAAACAAATATGAGAAAATATACTCAAATTGCACAGAAAATAGGCTAAATTTTAGTATTTTTAATTTAACTTACCATTTTTCTAGATAACAGCGTTATAAAAAATCGTACAAACTATAATCATCAAGTGTCTAGTGTCTTTCTCATCTCAATTTCAAATAATACATATATAAAGAGAAAATATTAAATAATTAAATTTTCAGACGCAAATAGCAAAAATCACAAACATACATGACAATACAAAAAAGGCACAGGCGCTCGTTATCGCCATAGGAAGCAATAGTTATAGATTGAAAATGTAGGAAAACACGATCGATATTTTCCTAGACTATAGGAAAATGTCAAAGAGTAACTGAGTTGCTTCTTTGACGCGACCGCATTAACTAAATAATCGCGGTTCGTGGTGTTTAGGAGAATTCAAACTAATATTAGATATAGCATTAAATGGTATTAACGACAATAGTCGCGATGTCGGATTAAAGTAGAATCTGTCATTTTCAAACAAAGAGTTAACCATTTATAGGATCAGTGCCCAGTGGTGCCACTGCCACTAAACAATGGCTCACTGGCACTTCCAAGCCCGCTCTAACAATTTCAAAAAAGTGCTACAATAAATTATCATCAATTTTAAAATAAAAGACAGCATTAGTTAGCACAACAGATTTTTGACATTGACAGGGTGGCGTTAGTGAGCTGTCATAATTTTACTTATTCCCACGGGATCAGATATTCTTGTCGGTCAATGCCTACATAATAACAGCTATGTAATGACAGATGAGACTATACTTTGGCAATGACATGGTAGTACATCCTTAACATTCCTTGAGTATATACTAGTATAGTTATTTATTTATGGCATATAATTTATAGAGACTTTATACTTGAGCCTATGCCTATTGTTTGGATGGGCATTAGGAGTTAGGACAGAAGTTCTGAAAACGAATGAGTTACTTTAAAACTCTTCACATTCTATGAACATAGAAGTGATGAGGATTTTTACATAGAATAGTATATCAAGTAACTAATGCATTATCATCATCATCATCACCACCCTTTATCTGCCTATTGTTGAACATACCCCAATATCTTCCACAGAGTGGGATCCTCAGTCTTCCGAATCCAACAAGTTCCCGACGTGCGCACTAAAACTTCGGTTTATTTGGATGGAGGACGTCCCACGCTCCAGGTCCCCTTCCGTGACCTTCATTTGAGAACATTAGAGGACATTCGAGGACTTTTATTACACGTGAACGAAAATACAATGTAGCTTTCAAGGCCATCTAGTGTTAGACAAGTGGATTACTCTGCTTTTACATTTTGTTTGTAGAGGGCAGCACTTTGCTACAGAAATAAAATAACGAAAATGTTATTTTTGTATAAACGTGGTGTACTGTTTTGTTTCAGTTTAAAGTAAATTAAAACTTCAATCAGAGTAATATACAATTATATGATGCAATGTGTACTTTTTGATAGGATGTTTACAAGTACTTACTTGCGCCAATGGTTAAAAAACCATAATGTGATCAAATATTTATGATTACAAAAAAGCTTTACTAACTTCTTGAAATTAACTTGTTAAACACGTTTATCTGTTCCGACAATTTCCTTAAAGAGTGGCACAGAGTTTTCGCTTCACGGATTAATATAATGATGGCTTACATTCGGTAAAGTACATTTGAGCGAAGTGTCTTATGTAATTTAATAATACGTTTAATTTCGAATTATTCTCTATAACTTAATGAATAATATGTTACTTACTATACTACTAACAGTAGACTATAGTAATCAAGTTAAGATTCCATCTTTCTCCCTTTCTATAATTTTCTCAAACCATGGTTGCCATAGAGGTTTTGTTGGAACATATAATAATGTATTTAAGACCATAATAAGAAAATAAATAAATCACGCACCGAAGGATAGTTTTGGTATAGCCGTAGGCTCATATATGTTAGTACAAATACAACCCTGTGTTTACACCAATCATTATGTCGTATATGTACATATTGCAAGACATAATAGTAAAATAAAATGTAAACTAATTATGCTAACTATATTCAATACAGAATTCTTCGCGAATGAATAACACAATTTAATTAGCTGGCCGCCCACAAAATTAATTACAAGGCTTCAATTTACTTTAAAAGCTTATCGTATCTTCGAGTTTTTAGATTAATCAAAGCTCAAGATTTATTATGTTTTATTAAGGTTAAGTGAAAGGTAAATTTATCAATTTCGCTGTTGTTTTCTTATCCTTTGTTACCTTGGGTATTAAACTGCGTATTTTAATTAGTATTTATAACAATTATAAAGGTATTATGTAGCAGAACACGGCTGGGGCGCGCACTAAATTATATAGTCAAGCGATGCCTTCGCTACAAATGCATCTGTATTCCGTTATTCAGTGTCAGTTCGAATTAATTGGAACCAACACACAATCAGCACAATGGTATAGAATTTCGCAAGGCCTTGATTGCATACGGATGTAGGACGTACACCGGCAAACAAGATTGTTCCGTTGAGAATTATATCTCATGTATCAGGAACAACAATGTCATCTTCATAATAATGCGAAAGTTTGGATGGATGGATGTATGTTTCTACGTATCTCAGATACAACTAAAGGGACCACTATGAAGTTTAACACAGCTGTAGAACAAATTAAAAAAACATACAGATGAATTGAGTACCTCCTTCTTTTGGGAAGTCGGTCAAAAAGGGGTTATATACTGATTTTTTTATGTAATAGCGCGCAGACGGAGTCACAAAGGCTATTAATAATGTAATTTGAATGATGTAACTATTGTAATCCGTCTTCCTGTGTTATGAACTGATGAATAAAGAGCAAATTATAGACTTTGTAGAAACTGTTGATACATAGGATAAATAACTAATTGAAATTAATTTTAAACTTTCACACATAAAAGTCGGAAGTAAACTTTGAACAAACGCTTATATTCATTAAACTGCCAGGAACTGCATTATGGAATTTACTTCAGGGGATGATGTGTTATCTAACCAGATTCCAATTTAACTTTGGCATGTGATGGTAACAGAAGGGGAGGACGGGGCAACTTTACGTACCTGCTGCAGTTTCATGAGAAACTTTTTTTTATCGAAAATTAATTAAACGATGTTTCATTGATTGTTTACTTTCTTCGTATAAAATTTATTCCATTGGTTGAACGACAGAATAAATTAAGAAAGTTTTAAAATATTACGAATCAATCGCTAATAAATATAATGGTCAAAAGCAAGGGATGCTTTCCTAGTAGTATTGTAGTCAATTTTGGAAATAACTAAGCAAAATTTATCTTTACCAATTTTAAGCTTGTTGTGGTAGGCTGGTGATGGCAATAATAAATCGCCTGACGGCTATGAACACGCTTAACTATAAGCGTATTGGCACTTATCTTAATGTCTTAATACGTGCAAAATATTAAAAGTAGCCAATTCGACAGTAGCCGCTGGTCTGTTTGGAATAAAACCACTACTTGTAGTATCTATTTAAACTTAAGATATAAATGGTCTACAAACATATTTGTATACTAACTTTCGCCCGCGAGTCAGTCCGCATGGAATTAAAAAAAAACAAAAGTAGATAATATATGTGTTCTATCAGACTATCTCTAACAAACATCCGTCAGTCTATCTAAACTTTCGTATTTACCATATAATAACTGTA
Source organism: Papilio polytes (assembly GCF_000836215.1). Lineage (NCBI taxonomy): Eukaryota > Metazoa > Arthropoda > Insecta > Lepidoptera > Papilionidae > Papilio > Papilio polytes. Next base: position 1,229,903 of record NW_013528493.1, read on the forward strand.
ATAGATTAGAGTAGAAAACCTTACACATCCTATCTACATTGCGTAATTTATCTTCAGAAAGATTTTCTACCAACTTTATCTTGGTCTATTTCGATCTTACAGTTAACTTTTTAAATTAGAGTACGCTTAACTACTTTAAAACTCCTCTAGCTCGGGAACTTAGTAATTTCTGATTGAGTTTCGTTTAAAGTTTGTCTTATAAATGCTTATGACTTGATAATTCTGTATCTCGTACAATTAAAATTATAAGTCAAATCGTTACGGTTTTTTATTTTAATTATTTCTCTAAGCTGAATATGAAATCTAAATTTAATATGATTTACTTAAATACTTTTAATTTCTTTGTCTTCTATCAATTAGGCCTGTGGTCGTCTAATGCAGAACAAAGGTTGTTTTAGTCTGCAGAATATTATATGAATGAACCGATTAATGATTTTGTATATGTAAATGTAGGTATCAAAACTTAAGTAATTACATTTTGTTCATTTTAATTTACCAGTAACATCGTATACCTTCTGCTAAATTGACTTTACCTTCACAAAAGGAACGTAAGTAACATTTTATTTAAAGTTAAAGAGATGTAGTGCAATGTTCTAATGCTTTAATGAAAACCATTTAGCTTCCGAGAGAATGAAGCCGACTTCGCATGCCTTGTTCTTTAGAAGTGTGAGACATCTAGATTTATCATTCTATGTCTTATTATTTACATTTTTATGTTTTACTACGGATTTTGACGAATGGAACATTAGTGTTAACGCATTTTGTCTCTGTTCTGTCAAAGGTGAGGGATGACAATATTGGTCGTATAAAATGTTTACCATTAAAAAGCTACGTTATTAGTGAGTAACATAGGCGGTATTTTTTTTTAATTTTTCAAATTCATGCGGACGAAGTCGGGAGCGACAGCTAGTGTTTTATAAGACCATTAATAATGTAACAACTATTTGTACTAAATGTAATTTCACAAATCACTAGACGTAAACGGCAGCTAATTAAGTCCTTTCGTTTAATTGCACACAGATCCTAGAGATATATTTCAGAATTAATTTAGTTGAATGAGCAAGTGTTAGCTCAATTATCGATTTGTCATAATATCTTACATGACTTTGTGCTTAAGATTTCACTAAGTAACTGAAAATTTGCTATTGAATTTAGCGTTTATAATAAACAGTTAAGTTTTTTTAAAAAAAAATATTGGTTGAATCAAGTAAATGGGCATTGTAATATTAACAATTCCGAGAAAATAAATTGTGAAAGCGTAAGCTTGTTATAGTTTATCTTTAAGTAGAATAACTTTAAGCTTTTAATTAAGGAATTCATTTTCCGTCAGTTCCTGCAACCTGCAATCCTCTTAACGAAATCCACGAGTCTAATTTAAATGCAGCTTTCATTGTAAATAAGGTCAGCTTTAATGAATGCAATCTACATTTTTAATTTACGTAATTTATATGTGAAACATTTTCATTGCTTCGGGATAAAATGAAAATCGTAATTCATCGATACTAAACAATATAAATAATAGGTGACGATTTCAAAAACATTACAAAAATTCAGACGTGTAAGATAAATATTAAAAAAAATTAATGATCGGTTTATATGCCAAATAAAGTTTAAATTTTCTGCTAAAACAAACTACCTTTCCATGTTACATCTTCTCAACAATACCTATACCCCTAATGGTAACCCTTTGTACAAATGCAACTCAAATTTAAATTAAACTGGACATTAACAAAGCATCCTGTGTTACGGACGGTACTTCCTTTGATACAATAATATCTACTCAAAACAATGGGCGCAAAGCGGCAACGTACGCTTGTTAGCATTTACAAGTTTGTTCAGGACTGCAATTCAATAGTCCCTAAAACTTTACTAATCAAAACTAAAATCGCATACAGACCTCCATTGTTACTTACACATGAGCTCTCGAAATTACCGGATGGCAGGGAAATAGTTTGTAAGCCGACAAACAGTTTGAAGTACCATTTGTGTAGTGAGTTATATCATTCAATTTATTATTTTAATGCAGAATTTTTATTTACAATAAAATGTATTTTTAAAAATATGGAAATTTGCAAGCAATGTGTAAATTTGTGGTTGGTCATAGGTTCATATGATCGTTATGAATAAGTTCGTAATATACGTAAATGTTTCCAATTAAAATAAAAATATGGGTACAAAAAATACCATATAAAGAGAATTAACGGGCAATAAAATAATCATGACGCATTTATATAATTTTAGATTAGTCGACTGTACAAATAGAATAAAAAGAAACTTTTAAATAGCAAGTGGTTACCGTTTTAAATTTCCGTCTGCATTAAAGTGGAAAGTCTCCGGGGCAAAAAGCTGACTTTTAGCTTATTCATTTGGTTTTTAATTTGTTTTATTTTGCTATGCTATTTGAATTGCGATATCTATAGTTAAAAACGCTTGACTGTTATACTAATATGAAACAGAAAACTGTTTGTATTTCACAGAAAAATAAAACATAAATGAACTCAGCATATAGAACTTTTCCTTGGGTTTCTGAAACTCCATTAATTTATTAATTTAAAATTAATGTATGACTAATTTCAATCATAAACCTAGATTTAAAAAAAAATAATTGTGGTTGTTAAGACTTTGTTTTTAATTAAGCTTGTTAGTATGAAATGCCACGTAGAAAAAATATCATTTACATTGTAGGCTTGCACCGGCATTGCCAAATATACGAGTATAGGTCTGACCACATTTTCTCACAACCATTACTTTAGTAGTTTTTCTCCTCATAAACATATAAAAACATGGCTTCTAAGTAGTAGAATAATTTCCAACATTTCCTCAAGAAAAAGTTATTTGAAACGAATTAAAAAACTTCTGCAGTTTCTTCGGTCTGGGATGCCACCTACAAGCTACTTATTCCTTGTGAAGCGACACGGGGAAGTCGAGAAATGTGACAGAGTTAAATATACTTTCTCAGCATTGATGTCGCAATTTTATATTTCAAACGCAAGTACTTCTATATAAATTCTAAAAGTTTTGAATCGAGTATCAGAATATTTCTTATCCCTATTCCTATACGCGATGTTATTTAACTAATTTGATTTAACTTATTCTCAATGTTTCGAAATATGCCTTATAATTTTCCGCTTCCAGAAATTCTTGTTGAGGGTAAAAATTAAGTTTTTTTTTAATGAAATAAGTCAGCAAACCAGCCAGCAGCTACCTGATAACGCCGAACAAGATGACCGCTGCCCAAAGACATCCGGCACATTCATCAGACGAAACGAAAATTGCATCCAATTTAGACTTGTCTTCAGTATGGTTGTGGTATTATACAGGGCGAGCCGCCTTATTCGGGAAACATATGTTGTTGTTGGCGTCTACCAATGTTAAAGAAAAATCTACGAGCATTCTAATTCGAGTAGTTTTATAACACTAGGACTAGAAGAAAAATCCTTAGCGCGTAAAAACACATCTGTTGTCAAAAAAAAAACTTAAGTACACTTTCCTATATCTACGACTTCGACCATAATAATGATAATTGATTTAAAATCAAATAGACTGTCACTTTATCGCCGAGTTTTGTGGCTATTCGAAACGATAGAGATCGAAACTCCGACCACATCTTAATGGGTGGCATTCCACAAGCGTTCCGTTTCGTCTTCTCACAACTTGCTGTCGTAACTACTTTGTGAAATTATCTAACTCTAGATTTATTATTGACTATACGATCTTATTTACTCTTACTTATATTATAATTGTGAATGTTAGGATGATTAGATGTTTTTATATTGATAATAAAGTTCCAGGGAAATAGTAAAACATTTTTCTGTAGTCTGTCAGTCAAATTTAACATGTCAATTTATGCCTTTAATAATTTCAACTACCTATATTATTGTATCAATGTAAATTCAGTACAAGATATATATAAAGATACAAAAATATCTGCAACGAACACATCCAACTTGATCGACAGGCTCGTTACTTCCAACCATTTTTATTCATCGGTGAAAACATTTTCAACTTTGTGCAATATTGAAAACGCACAACGTTGGTTTTGAACATTGAAGTACCTACACTTATGTATACATGTACAAGAATATAGATGCCAATTGATAAATGGCGATGAATAGTGTCTGGGGTCGGACGCTTCGGAGTATCTACTTTGAGTGCGCTTTAAATATCAAAAGTTGTTTGCGTTTTCATTACTTCCATTTCTAAAGGCAGCTTGAGATTTTCAAAACAGAATATCGATTTTCATAAAAAGTTAAAAGAGTTGGTAAATATGAGATCTACCTAATATCACAAGTATGTCGTAGACGTAACAAGACTTTTAAGCCCGTAAATCACACGGGTAGGTAGAATTGAGGATTTTCATTTGGCTCTAATTCACTTGGCTTAAAGTATGATACAAAAACATTTAAAACACCAAAGTTGTTATTGCTCAAATTAGTAAACATTTAAATAATTACATTAAAACGAATAAATTAAAGAATTAATTATTAATTACCATATCTAACAAGCGAGTAACATAGACTTCATTCTTTTTATCTAAGTTACTATATATATTCTCTACCTTTCCGAAGCTAAGGAAAGTCGTTTTATTAGGTATAAATAAACACCAAACTACAAGCAAGCTACATCTCGCAGAATTGGAAATTTCCTCAAGAAAAATAAATTGTAACAAGTTGAAGCAACAGCGGCGAACACGACTTCTGTATATTTTTAAAGGGAAATTCACGCTTCGGAACTTAATAAAGTTGAGTGAGAAAACTATTTCTTATCGCATTCAATAGGAATACGGAGATATAAAATGCAGGGCTGTAAGTTTGCCGGGTACGTAGGCAGCTGCGAGCTCCCATCACATACATTGCGGTGTTGAAAGGAACTCGTTCCACATTAGCTACTCAGCAGCTTTATAACCGCCACCCTATTTCGCAGACAACAGCATCTTATTACTTCATGCTTTGTACGAGAACTAACGCCAGAGTAATCACAACCGAGGGTGTGGGAAATTACTTTTTAAGTTAATTAAAAAGATTTTAGATTCTTTCATATTTATTTAAAAACTCTTCCTGCAGCATTTAAAGTGTTGTTTGAAGGTAACTTGAATAGTCACTTAGTATAAATTTACTAAATCTTCATTAAGAGCTCCTCAGGTGACCACTTAGTTTGAGTGTGGCACTTGACTCACTTAATATCTTGGATATCGTTCAAACTAAAAATATTGAGACGCAAAAAATGACTTACGGACTACTTCATGGTATGCCTGTATTTTTATTAATGAAATAAAAAAGAACATGACAATTCTGTAGCCAATTTTCAGAAACCGGGCATAAAAGTTCTATACACTAATTTCGTTTATGTGTAGTTTTTGTACGAAATACAAACAGTTTTCTTGAATACAATTAAATGGCTTTTCATTTTAGGTAGAGCGCGGCTATGATTTTAATTTATCTCCGTATTTTGTTCAATAGCCCGTCCTGAAATTAAGTTGTAAGACTTAGCTGATTGAATTTCGGAGATAAAGCCCGGGAATTGCATATTAATCCGCTCGCTTCGGGTTCCCATTCTGTTATAAACGATGCAATGGCCTGTCGCTTTGATTTTAATAACCTGCAACTTTATAAAAAGAAATGTTTTGAAATATATTTAACATTGTAAAGTGTTATTTTGTGTTTAATTGTTTTTTAACTATGAATCTTTTACCTTAATAATAGTAATTTTACATATATGTCAGATGTCTCAGTTTATATAGTGTTATTTTTGATTTTCCAATCGTTTTTGTGAATTATTGACGCGTGTCTTTTTAATGATTCTTGTAACAATACTCTTAATTGTGACTGCGAAATATTACAATTTTTGCACATTATAAATTAAATAGTTGTATTTTTATATTGACGACATTTTATTTCTGTTTCCGTTTCGGTAGATACAATTAAAATGTGAAAATATATCTTATGAAGGCAATTTTTCATGGCAAAAAGAATAAATCAGAAACATAATTAGTATCATTAAATACTGTAAAAGATATGGTGTAGTAAGATATTACTGTATTTTAAGAATCATAAATATAGACTAATCAAGAATATAAGAATACTTTCCTGGGGACAGCTTCAATCGCATTCTTTCTAAAGTGTGCAATTTAATTACAAAAATTATATCACTATTCGACTAAAAATATTTCTTAATCTCGAATTTTGTGATTATTGAAACGTTTGATTGTAAGTGACAAGTCGAAAGCTTTAGAAAATATTTACTTATACAACGCTCAATAAGACCGGCGACAAACTCAATTTCCTTTAATATATTTCAAATATCTAAAAGCGACTTCTGAAGCGAATTGCGTTTGAAAGATATTTTAAAGGCAATCTTCTTTTTATATAACATGGGAAAATTTCATGTTTTAAAATTTATCTATTCCTAAATTTCTGTAAACGAACTATACAAAATATGTTGCCGAGGATTAAAATCAATACTGTGAGAAATACATTTCGGAATTCCCGAAGTTACTAAATTTTTAATAGTTAAATTGATTTAAATATGGACATTTCCATATATCGGAGTATTTGCGACGATTCTTAAATAAGCACTTTGATCGAATTTAATTAGTCATGATACGACTATATTATTTAAGAAACCTGTATAACATTGCCTAGAGACTAGACCAGGGATCACGAACCTATGGGACACGAGACAACATTTTAGGCGCGCCATTTATCACGAAATTCATTATGTACTACGGAAAATGTTTAATAAGCGTTACGTTAAAAACTACTTTAGAAATGTTAATTAGCAAGATGATACGTAAACGTTCACCATCCCTGGCATTGTCATGCTACCTCCTTCACTTTTACCATCTGTTCTAAAAAGCTAAAAAACAACGTGGTTAGTAAAGTTGCGGATATCGAAATGATAAACGCCTACTAAGTGACAGACTAAGCGACAGTTCACTCTCCGGGTCCTGTACTCCAGCTACGCTTTGGAGAGTATTGTGATATGCTTATGAGAGAGTTTTAGTACCATAACTTTTTTCATTACGATATTTTGCTTCATGTAGCTATAAACTATTAGGTAGAAATCAACTACATTATGAATTTTACATACAAGAACTTTGTAACTAACTTTTACATATTTTATTAATCAAACAAATCCTAGATACGAATCTGTATTATAAGTTTAAATTAACATGTTGCATTATATCAGTTTAGAGTTGTTCACAATGCAACCACAAAGCTTGTCGAACAACTAGATCCAACTAGAAGCGTCTAACAGCCATTGAGGCTTAGAGTCCGTTCACAATGAACCTGCGAACGCCGGCATGTGCTCGTCGGATATATTCACAATAAAAGCTGTGTACGGGTCGACATTCATTGTGTAGGCCTTCAAGTGATTTTGTGGTAACGAGAATAGTTTGCCTTTGCTTGGGTACGACATCCGCTAACGTTCCTTTAGTGTGTGCGGTGCTTTAGGAAGTTGTGAGATCCGAGAGCGTATACTGCGCGCAACTATTTTAATGATGCTCGTTCGAGTGAGCCGCGCGTTTCTGATCCGATGCACTCGCGGCTGTTTCAATTCGCATCTACTCCACTTGCCTTTATTTATAGCAAATGAACAGAGATGCACATTCGTACGTTTTCAATCATGATTACAGTCAAATGGTTTGTTTATTGTACGTGATATGCGCGGTAATCGCTTTTTATAGATTTTGCTTCGCGAACTTTATACGAACGTGTGAATTGTGTTATCGATCATACGCTTATAATATCAATGTTAGAATAACGTACGCATCGTAACGGTCAAATATTTGGATTTAACAAATTAGTACTATAATCAATCCCGTTTACTTATTGCAATGCTCAATATCGAGATAGTTTAATTTGCAATGTTATTATCTACTACCAACTTAACTAGTGTTAGCAATTTAAAAATTTGAGCACTAATTGCATCTAGTTATTAGTGTTACATATACAAGGGTTTAATCAGATTTGGCGACGACTTAAAAGTCTGATGTTACCGTCACCCGTCTGGGATTTTCCGACGGAAAAAATCGTTTCTGTTCGATATCAATAATTAAATTCCTCGAAATGTGTTCGAATACCGTGTAAAGTTGATGAAAATGGGGACACAGGCACACGCGATTCCTGCTCGTAAATTAATACCAACGAGTGAAATAATGTAATACCAATGATTGAAGTTGAATCCCTTGCATGTGAAGAGATTTAAAAGCGTAATATGTTTCTTCAGAATAGTTTGTTCTTCTAGAGTGATAATAGGGTTTATTTCCAAAGGAATATATAATTTTCACATTCAGACGTATAATATGTATGTAAGTGTATATGTCCGGAAAAAAGAAACACAGACAAATAATAGTTAACTGGGATTCAATATCACGACCATTTCTAGACGTTAAGAAGCTTTTTATAGTTTCAATTTTTGTGATTTTACTCCTCATTCTCTATTGTTAAAACAATAATAAAAAATACCTGCTCGTAATATCTGTGAGCCGCTCAATTTCCCGTCCGATTCAACGGTTGCTAAAAATGTCTACTTGTCTGCGTAAACTGTATCATTGCAAAGATTTTAAAGCTCTCGATATTAAATTTTTGGAAAACTTCACAATAAAATTTCGAATATTTAGTTATAATTGCTTCTGTGTGTGGGAAGAAAGCAATACAGTGCTCTATTGCTTTCTATCAAATGAATGACACTTTAATATAAAAAAAATTATAGATGGTAATAACATCGCTGGTTTTCTCGGAAATAATTGGTAATTCATGTTTCTCAAAGCAGAAGTTTGAAACCGAATCGAGTAAGAAGTGATTACAAAATAATATACTTAGTTGACAATAATATCGTACTTAAAAACCCGATTGCATTCGCTTTAGTAAAATTTCGACAGTTTTAATTCCTCCATGTTTCCCCTATCAAATATGTCGCTCACATATTGAACCTGTATTTTTTGTGGAAAACGAAATTCGCATATTTTGATATGTCACGGTATAGCAAAAGACTAAAAAGGCATGAAAAGGGAACTGAATTTCAGATATCGGTGTACGTGAAATAAAAAATCTGGTTTCCTATTCAGCTTGTGATTCGAATGAAACGAAGTAATTTTTGTAGTGTTTTTCGATCGTGAGGGGTATTTCTGAACGAAAGAATTAGTAATATTATTCTTTAGACTCTAAATTTCATGTTTTACTTAATTCATGTGAACATTTATGTTTTAATCCTCCTTCAAATGCTTCACGTAATAAAGTATGATTTGACTTAAAACAATTATTTTAATAACTTGTACTAATGTTGCTAAATATCATCATAAAACTGCCCTTGTCTCTCCGAAGGATCCGCACAGTTCCATACACCTATCCGCCGTCATATCTAAATTCATAATATCCTCACATTCACGTATCGACTTTCGTCGATCCTCTATTCTAGCCATCCACATCTATATTAATATTTTCTTGTTTATATGACTATTATGTTAAGACTTAGCGGTAAGAATGCATATTATTAGTATAGGTGTACATTAGAATACGGGGACATTTTGTTAGTTAATCATTCTCCTAATTTAAGTAACTAAATAGGCTTATAAATTTCTATGACAATAAATAAGTAAATCTTTTCTTTGTGCATTATTACTATGGCGTTAGCACTAATAAAATATTTTTGCTGAGTAATGCTAGCGCAAGTTCCGCCTTATACATTATCGTCGGAGTAATTTGACATAAATTAAATGTCACTGCGAATGACGGCGCTTGAACGATTCTGTTGCAACTTCATCATAAACTGATGTTCGGCTGCGCTGCGCTTCGATGTAAATGTTTTCATATTAACAGCAATAAATTAGTTTAGATAGCTTCAATCTTTCGGCGAGCAAAATATGTATACAAAGGCAAGTTTATACATCAAAGAGGTAATGGAAGTAGAAGGCTTCTTGAAACGTTTGGAGTAGGACTAGAAGATAATAAGCAAGATAAATTCTAACCGGTACGTTTTCAGAGCCTCGTGCTATAGTGGCTTTTCTATACCCAGTACTATGAATACCACTAATTTGCATTGTCGGCAATTAAACCAATGAGTTGCAAATTTTATTAAAAAATATGTTTATAGATATAAATGCGTTCGCCACATGGCAGCTGAGATGAAGTGCGGTTTCTATCTTCACCATTCAAAGGAGGGCCAGTGACGGCGCGTGGTTCGTCAAGTGGTGACTGGAACAATAGCTAAGCTTGGCTTTGTTCCAAATCTTACCGCCTGCTACTTATATCGAATGGTCGTTTTAATAACATGCTGGGCATAACGTAGTAAACGTATTGATGATTGCATTAAACTTTGCATCGAGACTGAATCAATCATTACGTCATAACTGCGGTCAAAATATGAAATATAGTCTACATAAAGATTGATTTATTCACAATTTGATTGACATCTATAGGGGGCTTAAACTTTGTATGCTAATTAAAAAAAACAAAGTTATAATACTAATATGATGACGTTGCGTTATCACTGTAGTTGAAATATCTTCATATATATATATATATAAGGCTAACAATACACGCTAACGTGTAGAATAATTTCAGTTTGTTTGTTGGAACAGAGAATCATAAGTCTTAAGTATCTTAAGTCGAAAAGCTCAAAAAATTTTAGGTCAATGTTATAAAAAAATTCATTGTTACTACGTTTATTGTCTTGTTTAGATTTTCAAATAGGTAAATATACAAACTGTGTTCAAAATAAATAAATATTATTTACAATATGCTTTATACTCTGAAATTCAAAACCGCATGTAAATCATGTTTGCCTAGTGTTGAATTTAGTCTATAGAGAACCGGTGGCTGCATGTTTGCGGGAAGTAGATGAATGAACAGAAATCTACCGCAATTTGTGCCGAATATTTAGTGTTTAAGTAACCATACGAATGACTATACATTAATCGTTCTGAAAACGTTGCATATACGAGTATATAATTGTATTTTAATAACTTACATGTCTTTATGCGTACTAAACTAAACAGGCATAATTATTCACAATTATTCTTTATCTTGGTGTCATTATTTAAATCTAAGGACGTAAGTTCTAGTCGCTTTCATACTTAAATGATATACTTTTGAATTAAACTTTTTATTTTATGTGTACCTTGGCATGTTACTTTCGTTACACTTCACGTTTTACAATATCCGAAATGTTGACTAAAATCAACGGGAATGTTTGTATGAAGTGCTATCATACAAACATTCCCGTTTTAGTCAATAATTTGGATTGCAATCGCTTATCGGTTGTCCGGCTGTTTGTGATATCGATGTTTCAGCGCAACGTAAACACTCCTCATTCCGACTTCGTTTCATTTTGTATTATTGAGTACGATGAATGATGGTGTAAAATAGGTGTAGAAAAATGTAACATTGCAAGTACTTACCGGGTAGGGCGAGGTGGAGCGATCGCCCTGGGCTTAGGATACACAGGCTCATAATTACGCGCAACTTATGCCTTTTTCCAATGGGTTTGTATTGCATTTACAAGGTGTCGTACAAATTTCGACCAAGGTCCCGCAATACTTGAACCGGCCCCGATTGCAACTCATCTTCTAGTTATATTTAAATATAAAACATTTAAATATGAAATAAGCAAAGTAATTTAGTTATTTTATATAACACATACGATTGTGCGTGACCACAATTCAGCTTGATGGTAATTGACGATAAGAGTTAATGGTTATAAGCATTAACCTGGCAGAGCACTGTGTTAACTATTTTTTAAGCAAACCTTCCGCATAATATTCTACTCGGAGAGGTCGAAAGCCTGATGCGCCATACATAGTGAGGTAAGAACAGAGATATGAAGAGAGGGAAATGTTTAATAGTCCATTTTTCAACAAAGAAGAAAAGAAACAGTGAGCCTTATATGATTAATATTATTTTGTAGTGACATAAATTGTTTTTTAATTGTGTAAATAACTTGTTGTCTAAATATAAAATGATGGTCACCTAGTTCGCGTACACATTTTGTGAGTTTATTTAATCTACAGAATACTTAATGTCGTCGACAAGTAAGCGCACATTAAATATTTGTACTATATGATAAGGGTAAAATATAACTATTATATTTATAAAGGCGCGTGATTAGCAATTTTGCGAGTGCTCAGTTTTCACGTTACGTTCGCAGTATATAGATTTATTGTAGTGTTACAATTACCTATGTCTTGTAAGTGCGCGGTTAATTGGGATGTGACTCAATCAAATTACAAGAAAAAGTAAGACGAAACCCGAGAATAATTTAGGTGCGGTTGTGGTAATTATTTATAAGGGTACTAGTAAATGAAAATTGAAACGTTGCTATCTGAGATTATTTAACGAAAATACATCCATTACTAATAAATTAAATTCCGAGAACATGACCAGAACTGAATTAACATGATCCGTTGGCGAGCAGGGACCTTGTCAACGAAAACCGCTTGACCGCTGCTAATGAGGTTGGTATATGGGAGTACGCTAATTAATGGAAACTTTTGCATTTAAAAGTGCTTTTACTCATGTAGGTATAAAACTAGATTCATTATATTTAAGTTATGATATTATTCGAAATTATGAAATTAATGATTCATTCTTTCGACAGATCAACATTAATGGTTTAAAAGGATTTTTTACTCAAACATCAAATTAATTTTTAAATCGGAGATATTTTTTTAATAAACTAATAACTACATTATTAAAAATACGAACATCAAAAGTGCAAAAGTTCAATCGCATTATACGAAGTCCCTGAGGCCGCGGTGGCGACTTTAGTTGGAATAAGCTGTAAATATTTCTCCAACATTTATAAATCTGGCTTACATTCAATGTCTTACTATAAAATAGGTATTCTGCACTTTCGACTCGTGTGAAGATAAAATGTTAGTTACCTTCTTGTTCTTGAAACATATATCTTTCTTTAAATAAATTTTCTTTGTTGAAATTGAAATGTTTATAATGGCAATTCTAAGGAATTAGTCACGGCCATCAGCTGGTTCAAAATAATGTTACTGCATTATTTTGACACCATCTTTCGACCGCTGCTTCATTCGCTTGGGTTTAAAAAAAAACGTAAATAGCCAATGTTTTCTGCCAGACTGTTATCTACGATTAAGCCGAGAGTTTCATCCAGATTCGTTCAGCCGTTTAGGCTACAAGCTTTAACAAACATCTATACATCCATCTAAGTTTTCGAATTTATATTATTAGTAGGATTGGTAGCAATGTATTCCGAGATCAATTGAAGAGGATACTATATTTGTAAATAACAATCAAAATTAAATGTACTTTCATAAAGTTAAAATCAGATTTCAATTAACTGAATCAATTACAAACCTTTGTCCACGTTAATTTTCAATTGCAGAGTGTGTTCCCAGGGAATACAAAGTTACTCTTTATTTTCCCCGCAACAATTAAAAATAAACGTACAATTTCTGTAGCGTCGCAACCGGTTTGTTGTCGTTTGATGCCAAATAAAATATTAAAGTTGGGAAAAGCCCAGACCTTTCGCCGACGTTGTGACATTATTGCGTTTGAGTCTTTGTATTAATGCAAAGTACAATTTGTTAACAGCCGAGCGATTCTAAATTGTAAAAGCTCCGCCTACACCACGAATAGAAATTCAGTTACCTGCATAAATTGAGTTTCTAGTTTTTTTTTCCATTTCCTCGCAGAGAAATTCCAACAGCAGTTATATTTTTTATCAGACTTGCACGAGGGTAATATTTATACGTATGTTTGGGCGTTCTGTTATGAAGAAGAAATTGTTCTTGAAGGTTTAACGGTTATAGCGATTGCAGATCGTGTCAAACAGGATTTGTTAATATCACTATATATCCCTTTTGTATTAAAATACACAACATATACTGAATTTAATTTTACGTGAACAAATATTCATGCAATTATTTCTTTCCGGTATTAAAATAACGAAAGTGTTTATAGTCTTAATGACTGTACAAACAGATAAAGGAGAGACGAAAGTTTAGACGTTTCTAATGATATCTCAGTGTGTACTTAAGATATACATTTTCAGTATGTACAAAGGAATGCTACATTACAAGCATGTTGTGTAGATAATATTATATCTGATAACCTGCAATAAAGTAACTCATGTCCGCATAAATACGTAACGTTGCGCAGTTTGAATAGGACTTGTGAGTGAGGACTTGGTCTACGCAATGCCGTAAACTAAGATCAAATGTTTAGTTTAAAACCAACAACTGCAATCAACGTCATAATAAAATTCCAGATAGTTGAGGCTTTGGCGCTTGAAATCACCACATTTCGATATAACTTTAGCGCGGTGTTTACTAACACTGATATTTATACAGTTGTATTTGTGTCGATAGGTCCCTTTGAAGGGAAAAAAATGAAAAAGTCAATATTTTTCGGTAGTTTGTGTTTATAATAGAGTTGGTAAAAGCCGGTCTAGTTTTTAGCTTAATAACAGCAAAGGTCGACATTATTCGATATGTAAATTAGTTACATTAATAAATTAAACCGGAAAAATCCCATAAATCTTATTGAGAAATACCAAAAAAAAAATCTAATTGAGTAATTTTTTTGTACGATTTAAAATATTACTAATAAGTATAATAAGTGGTATTAGCTACATTTATCGAAGCTTTGCCAATTACATATAAAGTAATCTTTTTTTGGACTTATATTTTTGCGTCTGTGAAATATGTTGAATATGGTAGCTTAATAGAATTTTATTTCTATGTAAATGGATTTGAATTCAACATTTCCAACCTATACAGTTGGAGATAAAGGTCATTTCATGAATGAATAAATTTACCTATAAAATTCGTTACCACTAGGATAAGCTGGAAATGGTCTGCGCTTTTGTGACGTAGGATATTTTGAATGCAAAGTTCGTCCCGGTGTGCGGGAAATGGCGTTGAGTTGGTAACGGAATTTGCAAGCGACAGCCTCTCTAAACGAAGCTATGAACTAGTGCCCTTAAAGAAATAAGTGAACCGTTTGATTTGAGTACTTTTTTAAACGCACCGACGGTGTTTTGTGACACATTCACTTGCCTAAACGCCACATTTCGTATCATTGTTATTGCTATCACGCATTATTACGCTATCATTGTAAACCTAATAGCGAACTCACGGCGGTGTGCCAATGAGATTGCGACTTTGATTTATATCACATGACATTAAATGAATATTGGAACTTAAGGATGCCACAAACGAAACCAGTTGCATCCGTAATTCATAAAAATACCTGTACATTTGAGTGTGATGATTAACTATCGATTATTCTTTGAACACACACACTGCGTAACAGGTAGATATCAGCCTGACGCGATACTTAAGCTGATGCTGACGATGTAAGCTATATCCCTGTTGCTAGTGCGAAACGATTACATCAATTATTACATAACATAAAATGTATACAATTTTTTAGCAATTCAATCTATCCTAGCACTGGTCGGTCTAGAAAGACCTGCCACGCACTGCCGGAAATATTTTTGAGGGTGAATTTTGACCCTCAGTCGCACCAGATGAAGAAGTATGAATTTACTTGCCACAGTAAACGTGTTAATGACAACGTTATATCACATGACGCAAAATATCTTTAGACTTTTTAGCTATTACGAATCACCGGATCGAATAAAATGCTGTCTACATAGATCGTATGGCTATAAAGCCTAAGATTTTCGTTCAACAGATTTATTGCGCTGGTTTTTCCAAGCATGAATTGCAAAATAACTGCACCTTCTTTTATAACATCGCTACCTCCACCTTGCCTGAAATCGATACCTCACCATTCTTAGCTGAAGCGTCTCCAAAACGTATTTCACTCTGTAGACATCTGTAAGCAAATAACACAAACATTACCATAATTTCTAGAAAGCAATTCCAAATTGTTTTTCAAAATATTTTAAAAAACTTGATTTTGATAAAACACAAAGAAATTATCTTACTCGGTTAAATGCGACGCTATCTGCCTTATTTTTTTAAGATCTTGTAATACATGTAAACAATTTCAGCTTTATAAAACTCCTGGATAAAAAAATGTTAAACATGATAATACAATCTTTACAGTGCGTTTAGAATGAAATAAGTCCTTAAAGAAAAAATCATTACATTCTACATTAAATCATGAATCAACTTGGTATATCCTCAGTAGACTTTAAACTTTAACGGAACTAAAAGCAAAATATCAACGTGTCGACGATACATACCGCAACATCGACACAGATTTTTCTGAATACGTTCATAGAAAATCTAGTCGATATTCGATCATCGCGCGCGCTTCGAATTCTGTTTTCATATCCGCACAATAAATTTTCTTTTCCAATTTATCTTTTCACGTCAAAGCTACCGGCGCGGCGTGCCACGGCGGTGGCTTCTATAGTAGGCGGAACGTTTTATTCCAGGCGCATATTTAACTTGCATTTTCTTGAACCTGTCTCGTTGAATAACGTCAATTTTTATTTACTACAAGAAATAATAGATAAGACTGTTTATACAACTGTGCATTGTATATTGTACGAATGATTTCCACAAAAGAAAGACCATAATAAAACACACTTAAATGTTGTTATAATATTTCGGTAAATTAAACAAACGCTTATAAAGATACTTAAAAGTTTAATTAATACGTCAAGATTTAGTTACTTGGCTGCAACAATTTATATTCTTAGACGAATTCAAATTTAAAGTAAATTTCATGCACGAGATACAGCGGTCGGTAGCATATTGGGGAATACATGTCATTACACAGCAGTATACGAAAATTTGCATTGTGAAGGAACTTCTGCTACGACAAAATTAAATTTTGTTCAGACTTCAAATTTAGTATTAAATTTATAAAGCAAAATGTTTTTATAAAAATGCTATTAGAAATATTTTTTATAATTATAATGGATAATATCTAGATACAATTTTTATATTAAGTCGTAACTAAATTCGAATAATTTTCTTTAAGACGTCTCCTTTAGGATAGATTTAGTATGAAACATTTAAATTAAGAGAGACCACTGTGATATACTCTGAGTATGGCCTTAAATCTGTTGATAAACAGAAAACAAATTTACGATACAATATTATTTAGAACTTCTTGAATATGCGATACTGAAACATTGAGAGCCGGTGAAATGGAAGTTTGTGTGATTTGATCAAATCCGTCATCTCTACTGGGTAACTTAGAACGGATACGGGAAGTTAAGGATTAGCATTTGCGCCTGTCTCTACGTGCCAAGATGTAGGCGGTAAACGTGACAACGTTTTGTAAGCTAGAGGAAATTATTTTATAGCATCTTGATATCCATTTTATTTAGACTTTTTTAGATATTTACTTTATAGATTAAACTTTTTCTAAAGTCTAAAAATAGATGACTAAATCCTTTCATTTCATACTTCTGATTGTGTTCCTTAAAAAAGACAATAGTATCTATTTTTATCCAGCTTTATTCAATTGTATTGTTTTAAAACGCAAGAATTTACGGATCTTCCTCGGTTGGGAAAATGAGAATAATGTATTTTTAGAATAAGCTTTTCCTACTACGTACGCTACGTATTTATAAGGATTCATATTGTTTTGTAACCGCTAATATTCCCTAGTGACAATTGTGATTTGAATGTGTAAAACATAAAATTAACTATACTTTATGGTATCCACATTGAGTAGATTTATTTATTTAGTTCGTTAATCCAAATAGAACGGATGATAAACTGTCTGCAAAACGAGATATACGACCAGTATATATGGAACGTCGCTTTAACCGGCGCCAAACTTAGTGAGCAAGTGAGGCGTACAACTCGATCCGACACTAAACTGGTTAGTTGTCGTTTGTGGTGTTGCGATAAACAGGTAAGCGCATTTCGCGGCTTGTGTTCAAACTGTCGCGTCGAAACTCATACGGGTGGATCTCAAATTTCTAATCGCTCACCACACGAAACGTGTGGAAAACTTGTTTATAGGTGCTGTTATTTACATTTATTATAAATGTAAACATATTGATTAGCTTTTCTGTAACGAGATATGTGTTAATGAGATCGAGACAAGATAAATATTTGTCGAGGCACCAAGAGCTCAGTTGCCGTCTGCTACCTAATCCGATGCAATTAATGCACGTTCAATAAGTTTGTACAAATCCGGATTAAGTGAAATTGACGACAGAGAGTCAGATATACATAATATGTAAATTATAAGCATTTTTTAAAACTTCAAGTTATAATTATGTTGAAAAAGGTTACAACAATCTTGAAGGACTGAACATAATTTTATAGTCTTTATAGCCCATAGAAAACAAAAGAATCACTGATTTTATGCTTCTATCGCTACATATGTTTTGAAAGAGTGTGATTGTTCGAAAAACCTGGTCTAAAAAGTAAACCGTATTGCGATTTTGAACGTTGGCACACGTGTACGGCAGGTTGGCGCCGACACCCTCACCGAAGGGGGAAGGTAATTTAGTACACGATTCATTTTCCTTTTAAAATAGCAATAAATTCTGAATGCTTCATACAATATATACAAAGGAACCACCGGGTTTTGAAATTATTACTCACTGTTGCTATTTTCGTTATGGTTTTCTGACGATTTAATTTACTCAAATTAATTCTGATTCTCCTATTACTTATTAATCTCGATAGACTGGACTAATAATATAATTTTCCGAACATATTGCCAAATAATGGTTAGCATGATGTTTGGATTTAATGAGGAGTGAAGAATTGCATCGGATAAAGCGAACATCAGCAGAGTTACACCTAGGAAAAGATGGATGGACTGAGTCAAAGATGACATGATCAAGATGAGGTAACGAAAAATAATTCATAAAAAGAACGATAACATGGTACGTCGACTGACTGCGTCAATGGTATGAAGACAAAGACAAAGATGAATGGCTACAAAGTTAAATCAAAGTATTTTAAACACAAAGTATGTGAATAAAATTATGTCAAAGACAATTAAATGCGTTAATTATCACAGCAGTGTTGATTTTAAAACTTTGCAATCAGTATTATGTCGTTCTTCTTTACGTTGGATGAATACCACTGGCGACACATACTGTCGTCCCACTCTTTAGCATTAAAAAAAAAGAGGACGATATGGTTGTGTACAGGTGTTTCAGCAGTGGAAACTCTCTGTTAAAGGATGTATGTCAGGGAGGAATAACGACAGAAAGCGTATATAATTAACACACATATCCTGGCTCATATTAAAATTAACGAATGGGCTTTATTTTTTTACTGTTACTGGCATTTTATATAGAGATATATAAAGATATAGAAATCGCAATGAGTATTTAGGAAATTCGTGTTGTTTTTTTTATCTAATAGTAACTTTGTGTTTGGTAACGTTATTTAGATTTTGGAGCAATCCAAATGTTATGTAGCTACGTTATGAAATAAAAATTTACGGTTTTCGATTTGAATTAATGACCATAGGGAAGCGTTCTCGTGCCTTTTTAGTGGCAATAAAAAGTTCAAAGATGTTCTGCTGACTAAGAACACATGATAGCTATACTCAACAATGTTTGACTACCCACTCGGTGTTTCTTTTGTATAACCCAACGCTTATGGATGTTTAATTCTTTAATTTACTATTGAGTAAAACTGCTACTCCTCAGTCAATCTTAATAATATTATAAATGCGAAAATGTAAATGGATGGATGGATGTTAGAGTTTGTAGCCTAAACGGCTGAACAGGTTTTAATGAAATTTGGTACAGATGTAGATAATAGTCTGGAAGGATACATAGGCTACTAACTTTTGTATTGTTTTAAATTGCACGTGGACGGAGTCGCGGGCCAAAGCTAGTTTTGTATAAAACGTACAAAAAATCCTTGCATAACAACATAATGTATTATGGATTACTTCTTTACACGTCGCGTAGCTGTCCTTATGGATTAATCTAAAAATAGTACATCACAAAATTAGCTGGCACAATGTGATTTATTGTCAAGCGAAGAATAATATCTTTACTGTCATAAAATTAAAGTCAATCACGCTTGTTCCCCACGAGGCTACTGTGTGATACAGTTAAAATAGATGAGTTTTGTTAGGAATTACATTGAACTGTGTTGTGAAAATAGTCTTTCAATTCTTACATTTTTTGATATTTTACTGTACAAATATTCCGTTCTCGTAATAGATGTTTAAGAAAGCAGACTGTCGGGTTTGCAGTGTGCAAACTGAGTTCTAACGCATAGCCATGTCTTGTAAATAAATAATGTAGTTGCACTGCGTTAACAAGAGCGTCGTTGTCTGGTGCCATCGGCGACGACTACAAATTGCTCAAAGTGATCCCCGCTGTCTTTACGATCCATCCATCAACTTAAGTATTTAAACTTTATACTTGGAATACGAGATTAATTACAAGTCCAATTAGCAAGTAATATCCGTAGATATAGGATAGTCTTCATTGCTGATGGATCGATTGAGTATTTTGCAAATTGGAAATTTCCGAACTCACATGCCTCGCAACTAGACATTGTTTGAGTTACTATATTTCTTCTACACGCCATTGTACGTTTACTTTAAAGATTATTTTAATCTTTCCGAGAGATTGAACAACATCATGTTTGCTTTTACACTTTTTAGATTTGCTATCTTGCTTCTTTACAATTAACATAACAATAAGGTAACAATTGTAACATTTTCTTTCCATATGCCTTGTTAATCAAATAGTTCTCTTTATGATCCAAAGCATAATGTGAAGATTACAATATTTGTGAATTGCGATGATAGTCACTCTGTCGATTTATCCGGATTGGTTGTAACATCTCATTATATGAAATACAGTTAACATTATTTACAAAGTAATTATTTTTAATAGTATTGTACCCAAAATTTAGAATTTATATTGTTAAATTAATTAATGTTTTATGCATTGCTAATAAAGATAGAAAAGCGGTTTTCAGTATCAGTCTTCTTTTTATATTATAAAGGAGGCAAAAGAGTAAGTGGCCACCTGGATCTGCTGAAATAGCCAAGCACCCGCTGTTCCAAGACATCTGCAAAGGCAGACGCGTTGCCTAGCTTTCGTTGACGAAGGAGAACGCACACAGACAGGGATAATTCCCCTACCTCTGTGTCCCCTCCTCTGTCAAACCAACTTTTCTTAAAAGAAAATAAAGGGAAGGGGATGTGGACTAAAAGGCTTTCGGCGCGCACATTCTTCAGACGAAACGCGGAATGACTTTCGCTTGACGCCTGTTTATAAACAATAAATAACAATAGACTTGACTAGTAAAAAATAATAAATAAAACAAAACTTCTTTAAGTTCTTAGGTTCATATCTATATCGCAAGCATTTTAGTATCATGCCGTTTTATTTTTCGCTTTCGCTAATGTTCGACTTTAATTGTTCTAGTAAGTATGAAAATTTCATATTTTTTTTATAACATAAAGTGATAAGTGATGATAATATATAAGATTTTTAGAATTACCACAACTTATATATTTTGTATCCAAGGAAGCGATAAAATAGATTGTTTCAAAGTTTCTTAACGTCCATTTTTAATTTCAAGAAAAGCCGAAAATTAGGCGATATCAATATGCAAAGGAGGTTTATTTTAATGTAAAATTTCGAGTTGTTCGTGTGGAGGTTGCGGTGCGTGCCGATGATCGATGGTGTTGCGTGCGTTAAGACGGCGGCGGCGGAGAGTTGCGTGCGGGTGAGAGATCCAGGCCTGGGCTCGGATTCGCGCGCCGCGGCTTCAGCGCCGCAGCGCCGCAGCGCCCGCTTTGTTCCGTGCTCGGCGCCACGCGCGTCAACGGCACGCGCAATACCGCGCCGCGCCTACTCCCCGGCGCGCATGCCCCGTGCGATCATCGCGCCTCCCCGCTACGTCACGGTTTAAAATGAAATGCGGTTCGTAGTTTCAACCATTCGCCCGCCTCGCCGTCACAGTCGTACCATCGGTCGCCGCGAGAGGTCTTCACCGGTCCCCGTATAGTTTACGAGATCTGCGAGCTGTCGTCCGACCCTATTTTGTCGAGCACTCGAAAGGGAGCGTGGTAGCGCCGGTATCGATCTGAGCGCTTCTCGTGGCTGCTCGTGCACGACGCTCTCTCGGGATATTCGGCTAGCGGTCGCCGTCGGCGCCGGCCTTACCGCGGTGTTTACGCGCCGCCTCTACCCGTTTCATTCGCGTGATGATACTCGCTCGAGTTAATTGATAGCGCGCCGCACGCACCTGCAACTACACGACTGCCGACTACGACTGCTCTACTCGCGCCAACTTCATCGATTCACACTAACAAAAACTTTCGGTAAGTCACTTTCAATTATTTTAAACTTTTTAAATGTTTATTATTTCTGCGCGAAACTTTTTTATATTGTTGAATATGCGTTGATTTTATTTATGTTTTGTTATGTGTGTTTATTATTTGATTCTATAGATTTCATTTGAATTTTTCGACGCGTAACCGAATAGAGTGTTTAAATATTTCTTTATAAGAGTTAGCCAGCCATCTGGTTTGTAATTCTAAACTTAGATTGTTAAATCGTAAACCACAATCTAGGTATTTGTGGAGTGTTAGCTTCGAGGCGGCTACTTTGATAATAACAGTGTTTCAACTTTTATTTGTTTTGTTACGTTATTGTACCTTTTGAGTTTATTAAAACCTAGCTGTAGCCTACGACTTCGTTCGCGTGGAGTTTAAAAGGTCGATTCAAATGTACACCTACGTATCTATTAAGACATAAGACAAATCTTAACACGTTTTCAAAAGTGTTTACGACAATTTACAATTTTAAGGAATAATATCTCTCCATGTAAACTTTGAACCCCACTTTGGACTTTTAGAGGATGATTTGATTGGTATTCAAAAAAAATATTGAATGAGGTAGTTTTGTAGAAGGAACAACATCTCTCGATACAAACTCTGGATCCCCTTTTTAGATGAATTTCGTAATATGCTTTCTTAGTAGACGCCTACATGTAAGAGGAACCTTACTGTAAAAGTCTCTACAACCAGTAGTTTTGGCTGTGCGTTGATCGTTGAGTCAGTTCATACTTTTATATATATTAAAGAAGAGATAGATGTATTAAGTTACTACGTAGAATTCTATTAACATCTCTCTTGATTTGAATCGTCACAAAATAAAATTTAAAAGCTTAATATCACGCGATGTGGGTTTTAATTTTTTTCTGTGCATGTTCTAGGATTATTCAATTTAATAGCATGTTTTTCTTTTAGCACGGTCGTGTTTGGTTGATTTTCGAAAAAAAAAAATATGGCGAACTATATTTGGTACATTGTATTTGTACCTGCATGTATGTATTTTATTAATTGCAAAAGCATAATACACGGCGCGTACAATCGAGACACTTCTATTATATTCGTACTTTCGTACTTTGTGTCGCCGCCCTTTGTTTTAGAATTCTGGGCTACGTTGGTTTTCTTTTGAAGCCGAGATTAATAAAATTTAAACGATGTATTGTTTTGTAATAGCCTACATATTCTAGAGATTGTATTAATAAATGCAATATGTATCCATCTTCTTACTTAGTTTTTTTTTTTTAAATAAACGATACAAACATACCTTATTGGAAAATATTATGGTTAGAAAAGCGAAGAAGTGACCAATATCCATCGGCGCCTGCAACAAACAAAAAAGGAGTTTAGATGCACTTTTAACATTAACGAAAAGAAGAGATGTACATGAAAAAGGATTTTTTCGTTACTATTAATCACCTCTTCCGCTAGATCAATATGTCATTTCCATCGTCCTTTGAAAGAAGATAAAAAGGAAAGAGGACCAGAATTAGGTTATACAATTTAAATTTATAAAACACTTACGGTGTTAACTATACAAAACCCGGGTGTTTATAGCTACAGAAGACGATGTCCGTTGAATACAAAATAAAATACTGTTTTAAAAAATCGCTGACTCTGTTCGGCCATAAAAAGGAAGACGGCTGGAAAGAAGAGAACAATAGCAAACTTTACAATAAGTAAAGCATATGGAGTAGGCACTTGAAACCTATTCCTTATACCTTTTACTTTTGTTACGAAAAGAAGTGGAACGGTGCAACAAAACTGTTATAAAATAAAGAAACAGAGAAATAAAATAAAACAACAAAGCGGTGCATTAATGCTTCTTCGCGTTTTTAGCACTTAAATATATGTAGTCCATATTTATTCTCGAAGCTTTACAAGAAATAAAAGAGGTAATTTAAAATAAAACGAAAATAAAAGAATAGTATTTTATAACTATAGAGAATGAACAGAATTTTCTTTAAATGATTTCGTACGTAAATCATGGGAAGAGAGATTTGACCATTGAGGATCTTCGAGCTACATTAACACTTCAAGTATTTAAGTCCAATCCAATTTACACTTGAAGAAGCTTGTAATATTACAAATTGTCAAGTATTTCATAATTGGAGTTTTAGAATAATTAACATTTTCTTTTACTTCTTTTATTATGGGCTTTAACGTTTGCGATGTTTATCACTTTACCCGCTGGCACCGCGTTGCCTTTGTTGTTAGGTATATACTAAGCTGTAAAAGCGATCACTGGTTAACACATAATAAAACAAACAGCATTAACATCAAATCATGTAATTATATAACTACAATTTTGTTCGCTCTGCTCCGATGGAACGAGAAATATTAATACGATAGTGAAAAAATACAACTAGGAATGTAGAAAAAAAAATATGAAAACCATATCTTTAGAAGAAATTTAATATTTTTATGGTATTAAGAAAAATGTATGTTCAAAAAAAATGACCCTTACTAAAGGACATTCAAAAAATATTCAAACATGTATTGTTATTTCCATTACCTCATTGAGAATGAGGTAATGAATGAGACGTCAATGTGTTGAAGAGAAGCTTTTCGTTCGGATGTTTACTCAGCAGAAAGCGCAAAGTGTGACAAAGCTACCCGCCTATAACAAGCTAAAATGCCATTTGAAAGACGCATCGCATTTCGTTGAAACACCTTTTTGTTTAAAAATGTTTTACATTCGTTGAAAGCGTGGTTCAAAGTTAAAATAACTTCGTAACGTTAGAGGCGTCGCTCGAAATGGACATGTATAAATGAAAAATGTTTTTTCAATAAAACTTTTTGAAAGCTATTTAGTAGTTTTATTTGTTGTGGTTCTTGCTTCGGTGAATTTATTTTGTAAACTAACGAATGTAAGTTATGAAATTATATTGTTTGCTCGACCTTTCTACACTAAGTCACTGGCAGCTGAATAGAAAAACGACATTTAAATATTTAACAGCGTCATAAAGGCCATAAATTCAATGGAAATTTTGAAGAGATAATATTGTAAGGGTCCTTCAAGAAGCAAGCCTACCATTTCCTCAAAGGCCGGCAACGCATCTGTAGTTCCTCTGGTGTTGCGGATGTCCATGGGCGTCGTTAACCACCTCTGTGTTCCCTCCACTCGTTTATCCCCTTTTATTAAAAAAAAAATTGTAAGAGAAGTGTTTTGATTTCAGCTGTAGAATACTTATACTAAAACATATTGCTTTTATTCTCTAAAAGAATCAGAAATAACAATATGTTTTCGCACCATTCTTTCAGCAGTGGAAACCAACCATATCAGTCATCTTGTAATAATATGATATATGAAATAATTAATTATTTACGATCGTCATGATATTTAATGCTTTTACTCGTTAATTTTTCATTTCTCCCGAAAACTATTTTAGAGAGGAATATCAAAGTGATTTTAATTAAAACGCACTCAGCTTACTGTAACAATAAAGTGAGGCTTTTGCAAAAGTTAGCAATAATAAATTAAATTAATAATTAACAACATAGCATGACGGAAATTGTTTGAATATTTAAATTTTAAAATAGTTTATAGCTTGAAATATCTTTATTAATAAAAAACTAAATGTATCGTACATAAATATTGCTGTTCAATCTGGTTATCATTCTGAATCAGTAGGAAAAAGTGTGTTTGAAATATACGTTTTTAACTGGCGTTATATTATTAAAAAATTGAGTAAACTCTTTTGTCATTTATATTTTTAAGTGTTTAACTAAATTTTTTTTAAAAGGATAGTGCTTTGTTTAAATAGAATAACAGTTTTTCAAAAACTTATAACAAAGAAATCTCGAAAGTTCGTTACAATAGCAAGCGAGAATTGCCTACTATAATAATGGTTAACTAAAATAAGCTATTAAAAGCGTAACTTTATCCTTTCAGAGTAATATCCTAGCATACATTCAGAGAAAGCCAGTATTTTAATTTCTAGTACATTTTAATGAATCTTCTCTACCGATAATGTTCAAGGAACTAATTAGTAGAACTTTCAAATGCAGTCTGTAAAAGTTTTGTCTTCCCTGTTGCGGGAGTTTTATTCAGTTTGAATTTTAATTATAATTCTAAGAACATTTTCTAATTATTTAGTTAACGAAGTAGTTATGAATCGCGGAAAAGTTGCCAAAGACAAATTGAATTTTTCAGTTTTTGCTCTGGTGAATTCAGTTAATAAAGTTTTTTTTTTAATTTGCTCCTGGAATAAATTAGTCATATTGTAAAGTGAAGTTGCGGTTACAGCACATTAATATGAGTTTTAAAGAATTTATTTCTCTTGAATAAGATAACAGAATTTTTCAATTAAGATAATAGAATTAAACATGCAGGAAAAACATAGAAATCTTTTATTACCTGTAGCTTGGCCGTCCATTCATCGCATGAGAACATCAAGTTTCAAGAACATGAAGAACATAGCTGTTTAAATGTTGAGTTATTGGACTTATTAATAAATAATTAAAAAATACTAATCAATTGTTTTAATATTACGAGTTTGTTAAATGAGTTACAAAAGTCGATTTGTTTCGAGGTAGCGAGTAAGCGAACAATAAGCAAATAACTCTTTGTGCAAAGTTTCGTTCGCCCCTTGGGAGAATACTAATGACGACCTAACTCTTTCATTCTCTTTTGTGAGAGTCGTGCAAGCAAGTTAAGGAAAAGGCGTTTTCCTTTGGGACGACCCTGGTTTATATACGTTACCCTATTGTAGTGTTTTAACAATACTCAAAATTCATGTTTGCACAACCATACAATGCCATTGAAATAATGGCAACTACTAATAAATGCGTTAATGTAAACTTCGGTCACATAGTTTCAATACCCATAAAGGATGAAATACAATTTTGTGTTTAGTTAATACTTGAGAGAATGTAATCATTTTAATTTATATTTAGCCAATCAAGTTTCTTAACAATCAAAATCTTTACCTTTGTTTTGAGGTTCGTAGAACATCAGAAAAAGATGGAGCCCTAAAACATTTGTTTATTTGCGCTATTATTTTATTTGTGCTCACATTGATACGTTGGCATTGCATATCCGGATTTTGATATTTCTTTATAAATGTTTACGTAATATTTTTCGGTGCGTAATCTAAATTCGTCGGGAGCGTTTCGTTTCGGGGTCGGTATTGATCAAGGTAGGTATGCGACGGAAGATTTGAGTCAAGGTAAAGGAAAAGGTCGTCGTCCTTTGTTTCCCCACTTGTCTACGCGCCACGACTGCAAAGCAAGCCACAACAATTTAGCAAAACATTTCTACAAGGGGAATGTAATTTTGTTACAACTAAACATATAAAAATTAATATTAAATATATAGTAACAAATGTAATATGCGATTACTTGCAGATGTGCTTATTTTTATATTACTGATGTCACAAATGCTAAAATTTAGGTGGATGGATGTTTGTTAGAATACGTATCGTAGACGGATCTTAATAAAATTTGGTATAGATGTAGGTTATAGTCTGGAAGAACACATAGACTATTTTCTCCGGGTCTCGGGCAAAACTTTCATTAAAAAAAAAAAAAATTGTTATTCAAATATATCGTTTGGGCTAAAGACCTTCATGGGAATATCAGAATACCCTTACAGATAAATAATTAAACATATAGAAGAAACATATGATACATCGCAAGTTAAAGGAAAGTTTTTAAAGTACTGCGAAGTGGAAAGTTGAAGCGAAGTAGCACAGGATCTTAAGAAAATGCTTTTTACTATACAGCGATTTAAAAACATAACTTGTTTAATTTAATGTTAAACATTTCGCCGGTAATAGAAGAACTTTGAATGAGGTTATGGAGAATTAAATCACTTGTTGAATATTAATGCAAATAATACTTACATAAGTAGTATTTATATTATATTTTTTTATTTATGGGAAAGGCTACAATGTATACAACAGACTTGGAATTGGAACGTCTGTAATATCTGCTTACCTATATTTTAAATGGATTAACTGATTTTGTATCATGTACGAAATTTAACTAAAAATGTTGCGGATTACATTAGTTATAAACTAAAGCGTACGTGGGTGAAGTTACCAGATTCCCTTATGTTACATATAATAGAAACTGCTTACAGTATTAACGGTTCACTTCAATATACGTCCTTGGCTTATAATGTTAACTTTTCTCTTCAGTACCGTATCTTGAGGATCACGGAAAAATTGAAAAGGCGATATCTTTGAGATTGTAAAGTTGAGACTTAGATTACCTTGCGTAGCGACCGTGAGTTAAATATCATAAAGCCGCGTATAATACGGAATATATTCTTAAAGCAATTCTCAAGGTGAAAGTCACATTTATTAATTCAATTATTTCCAAATCCTCTATAAAAGATATAGTTTTACTAGTTGCGATAAATGTTAAAGGTTTTGTTTCACTCCCCATATCGCCCGGCATCTGTTCTATGTTGACGGATTACGTCATGGCCTTTTTAGGGGCCTTATGATAAAACAATTACTTAAATTCATTGCTTTCTCATTTGTTGAGACTTTAAAGTTTACTAGCTTTCGTCCGCGACTCCGTCCGCGTGGTAATGAAAAAAAAAATAAGTAGCCAATGTGTCCTTCCAAATTATCCTCTACATGTATGACAAATTTCATTGAGATCCGTTCCGCAATTTAGGCTACGAACTCTAACAAATATTCATCCATCCATCTAAACTTTCACATTTACAATATTAGTATGAAATATGATTATTAATTATTTTATAGCATAATTAATTTGTCTCAACTAATAAACAATATAGTTTTAAAATCTAACACTAACACACAGTAAAATTTGGGTTAGCACCAATAAAATAACATTTGACGCGAAGTAAAGTATTTATCAATAAGTGACTGCCATTGAGTGCACGAAGATGGAATACTGAAAGGAACATGCAGGTATGGATTGCGGCATCAATTGGAATAGCTCTTGATCCGAAATAGAAACTTATTTCCCCAAGCTTCTTTGAATAGGGCAACTGGAATTTTATTTTATTTTCCTCGAGGAGTTCTTGCGACCTGGCGTCTTTTGAAAACTGTTTAGCAAATCGTATTTTAAAGCTTTACGTTTTATTTGGTTTAGTTTATTTCAGCATTTTATGATCATTATTTATTAAACGAACCAGCTTGAAATATCTGCATAGCATAATTGCTTTAAAAGTTTTAAGCGTATTTATAATGTCAAAAAACAGCTTTCATTATAATTTATGGTTGTATTTTTACTAAGGAACCACTAACTATAAATAAAAAAACATGTTTCTAACTATCTCTACATTTTATAACAATATAACTAGTGCTATTCGTAATATTGTTTTAAGATGTCTTTTTTGGATATTAAACTTGTACGGGTAATTTGTTCATCTGTTTTTATTAAATTAAAACGATTCGTTTTGATTATTTTCATTGCATTGTTATACAAGCATTATCGTCAGTGACGTCGAGTGATTCAGTTTGCCTTTTGCAGTGCCCACTTGATAACTGAGTTCGATTAAAAGTTCACTTTTGTCACGCTTTAATTGAGACCAATAATGTCAATGGTACTAGAGTTGACAGAGATATTAATGTAATGTTTTACTTATTATTAGTGAAGATAAACAGATCTACGTCGGAAGTGGGCGTGAATAGGCGTTTATTGTGGCGCCAATCACACAAGATTCTTAGAAATTCAATTCTTATCGTACCGCCTACGTAATATAAGCACCATAGTCTATATCAATTAAGCTGTCATCGACTCATGGCTTATATCTTCCGACAGCATTTCTAAATGGATTAGCAGTAGTTTTATGCTGAGATGTATTGTTCAATTTTAGATTTCCAAGCATAATATTATATCGAACATCGCGATCGAAAAATTAGAATGTTTTTTTTTTCAAACTAAGAAATCAGTTTTCCGAGTTATTTAATCTATGATCGAGATTCTGCGCACACTTGGTTCTTGGAAGTAACTTAGTAGTTACATAGAAATATTTCAACTTATGTACTCCAGCTAAGGCAAGAGGGAGTACAAGTATAAAGTCATTAATAAATATGGTTATAATAAGTAAATAAGTTGACCTATGCATACGTAACTGGTGGACTTGTAAAGTTACAGTAGGAATGAACAATTTGTGATTAACGATGTCAAACGGACTAGTTATGCATGAATATTTTTTTATTTCTTTTGTTTTCTGTTTCGACATTAATTTAGACAATGTGAGGAAATACCGCTTTTATAAGAATGATAACATAGTAGATAGGTTAAGTCTTTATATCTTGATTGAACGCTGGCGCCCATAAATATCTGCCATGTCACATGAGATACTAATAGCAGGTCAACTTTTTGGGGATTGACTTCGTCAAGGTAAAAATAAGTATGCAAACCTTAAATTTTATCCAAATGACTATCACCCGACTATCGAATTTAGTTTCACAAAGACATCGATATCGAAACAATTACTTAATTAGTAGAAGGCAAAACTGACAATTACTAACTACTAACTTGTTTCAAAGCTCTTGAAACTGTACTATTAGTCGATCGCTTCTAATATCGTTTACATTATTTGTCTCTTTCTATCAAGCTGACAAATCTTACTGATATTATAAATGCTAAAGTTTTAATGGATCGATGGATGTTTGTTAGAGTTTGTAGCGTAATCGGCTTAACGGATTTCAATGAAATTTGGCTTAGATGTACATTCTGGGCCTAGATGTACATTCACAGTATATTCTGGAAAAACGCTTAGGCTAATTGTTATGGTTTTTTTTTTAATTCCACGCGGACGAAGTCGCAGGCAAAAGCTAGTATTTAATTATACATTTTACTTACGGACATGATTATTCATTCATACACATTGTGTATTGTGTAAATTATTCTCTTATTCCCCTCACTATAAGCGACAGTTAGGTAATCATGCATAAATCATACAATAGGGAAGGAAAAACAACATTAGAAAAAAACGACGTAAACGATAACAAAGAAAACGTCGCTCACACTCGCACTTAAGAGTGCACAACGAGCACGCGTCCTAGGCCGGCTCGGAAAGACTAATCTGTTTTTAATGGTCGTGTTTTAAAACAACATAGAGCAGTCTATATTTAACTGCACTTTTCCCGCCGTGTAATTGCATTAACCATTTTTTATCGCGTTTTCAATAAACAACCGCGCGCAGCCCTCATTATGCCTAGCTTCCTGCATATTTAATTGCGAGATTTAGGTAAGCTATTCTTACACTTCTAACGTTTATAATATTTAAATAATCTCTTACTTCTAATTACATTAGTAAATGTTTATTATCTCGTAAGCAAAATTGGTAGTTTCAGTATATATTTAAATCCAACCTAGATAATGCTTTACAAATATCGATTATCGGATTCGAATAAAGAATCACATTCTTTGTAGTCCGTAGTCTGAACACACTATTGGTGAATAAATAACTACTTCGTAACTCATAAATAATATCCAAGAAAAGATTTTACGTGGTTAGGTATCATAAATTAAAATTGTAGCAATAGCCATAAATTATTTTACCCAACGTATAAAAGCCCTTATTGCGAAACAAGGTTAACCTGTACATGGAATACTAGTTGTTTCCCGCGACTCTATCTCTGCGGAATTTTAAAAAAAGTAAGCAAGAAGGTCTATGCGTCCTTCCAGATTGTGTTATATATAAATACCAAATTTCATCTATTTCCATTCAGTCGTTCTGAATATACCTTATCACAAACGTCCATCCTTCCACCAAAATTTTGCATTTATGATATTAGCAAAATGAATAAAAAGTAAATTCTTCTTCAAACATTATCAATAGTTCAAAAGTTCAAAAAAATAACAATGTTCAGTTTCATTTCAGTAAAAACAATTAAAAGATGAAAAAGGGTCTTACTTTTTAGCTACAAAAGTGTTTGTGCGAAGGCGACGCCGGCTATACAAAACATTGTGAAAGTTCCAACAATGTTGTAAAGAATGCGGTCGAAAACAGAAAATTCTTGAAAACGCCGAGCAATGTGAAACTGATCACGGTGGAGATGAATAAAAAACGCGAATGAAAATATTTTCTTTTGCTGTATAGCAGCCGGTCATATTGAAACCGGCACGGCAGCGTAAAACCTAAATAATATTTGAAGAAAGCTGATAAATATCAAATAGTTATATTAAGAAATTTATACATTTAATGTAATAAAATTGGAGGGTCTGTTTGTAATATCGAAAGAAAAAAATCCAGATTTCGGGAAGATCATGTATTTGCATTGCTGATAATGAAAATCGAATAACTTTCTTTTGTCTGTGTGTATGTCCGCTAGCCGAGTTTGTTCCGGGTAATCCCCGAAACGGCTAGACCGATTTCGAACGGACTTTCACTGAAGGGTAGCTGACGTAGACGGGCGTGGTTGAAGTCACAGGCAACAGCTAGTTGATGCATAAAATTATAATTAAACTAATTTGTGTATATTTAGAACATTAAAAGAGAAAAAGAATAAAAACATTGAAAAAAAGTCGAAACATAGAATTATATTAAAAATACTGTTATTAAAAATACAAAGAATTTCAAGTTTTGTAAAAATTATTTCATTTTCATTATTTTAGAAATAGAGACTCGGTGGCTCCGTGGTTTGAACACTTGACTTGTAATCTACAGGCCATGGGTTCGAATCCCGCCATGTACCAATGTGATTTACGATGTTTCGAATTTTCTTATGTACATAATTTACCCGACGCTCTTACGGTGAAGGAACACATCGTGATCCAACCTGCACATACCGGCGAAAAAATTCAAAAATATGTGTGAAGTCAACCAACCCGCAATTGGCCAGCGTGGATGACTATGGCCTAGTCACCCCTTAATAAGGTAGGCTCCGAGCCCCTCGGTGGGGACGTATAGTATAGCTGGTGATGATGATGATGATGATGATGATGATGATGATGATTTTAGAAATTACCTTGGTTCAGTTTATATATTTTTTCGCAATGGATCTCTGTTCGACTATCGCGACTTCAATATATCCTAGATTACTTTTATACAGCGAAAAATAGGTATTATTAACGTTTGACGTAAAATCCGGGGATGTTTTATAAGTTTGAAAGATTCAGAAGCTTTTGTCTATGTCCACTCGGCGTCGAAACAGATGGTCCCATTTCGAAGTGGTTTTATTTCTTTGTGTTTTAGTGTACACTATACTCATGTACATTCTTAGCTTTATTTCGTGACCACAAAATTATTTCGGGTTTAAAATTTTAGACAACATTTTGTAATGGAAAAAGCAATTTCCTTCACAATATATGATTTGATTGTTTCTTTGTAATATAGCTAGTTTCAGCAGGTATTTATTTTAACGAATTTGTATGCAGACTAAATAACAAGGATCTATTAAAAGTGATGTTCGATTTTAAGTTAACGTAATTTTGGTGCTAATACTTATTATTTAATTGACCATTAAAAATGTAATTTGGGTATTATTGTATGAGTCAGTTACTAAGTAGCCGTGACTTTCTTATACTTAAAAGAATTGATGTCAAATATACTATTTTCTTTAAATACAAATTAAACCTTCAGATATAAAATACTATATCCATTTACCGCAATGAAACGTGGAAAAGTAATGAAAATATTTCATTACAGCAAAAGAAAAAGAAATGAACATCAAGAAATGTTTGTTTCTTTACTGCGGTTATTTAATCCGAGATTTGCTTTGAGTCGTACAATTTAATTAGCTATCATTGCACGGAAGCAAAAAGATTTTCTCACGTATTTTCTTATTTCTTGAGTATCTTATATCAATGTAATTACAATACGTGACGTAAAAGTTGCTATGGAATAAATTGAATTAAATGTTGTAATCTAAGACCGTTCTTATCGCTGTCGGGAATAGCAATAAAGAAACGTCAAAAATTCTCGCCAAAGAGTTTTTATAAACTTTTTGGGAATACCTTTCCTTGATATCTTCGGTTGTATTACTTCAATTTTGCTTACTATAATAATGCACACTTACGATATTATTACTTCATCTAGATATGATTATATTTTATAACATACACAGCGAAAATACTTGACAGATTTTTTAAAAATCCCATCGTGTGTAGCTACGAGTACAATTAAAAGTGTTGCCTTTTTTTATTTTCATAATATGCGAGCAAATTAGAAAATGCGACAAATTGACGTTATTTATTCCGTCATCTCTGTGACTTTATTTTTTCGTTTTTTTCGTTTGATTACTACTTTTATAACTGGTTGTTTTCTAGTTATACGAGTATTCAAATGTTTTATTTTCATTAAATACGGTTTTCTTTATTTATTATTAAATGTATCACTAATATAACTCTGAACTTTTAAACGGCAAGATTCTATCGAACAACCACGTTGTTAGGCTTATAATTTAATATGATAAACCATAAAGTCGTGGAATATTAACATGAGCAATATTAACCCAATTTCCGATTTTCCCCTTAACCGTGTTTAATATGTAGGCAGGCTCTACTAAAGTAATATTTATAGATGTCTGTCAACGTATGTTTATGAATAGTAAAAGCAGCCAATAAACACCAGTAAGTAGATAGTTATAGGTTTTCTCACTTTTATCGGCAAAGAGAAATAAGTATAGATAGTAAAAGCTCGCGACAAAGCTTACGCATGTATGTACAAATTAAAACGTTACATTTCATCATATGAAAATCTATTTTTTACATACTAGTAGATTTTTGTAAATTTACTAATATTTCCTTTAACTATTCCAACTAAGCTATAGGTTGTACTAGGATATGGTTCACGACAATAGTCGAATGGCGGGATTCGAACATTCGACCCCATGATCGGTAGTCCGTACCCCACATCATTAGGCTATTGGCGCTTAAAATTAGATGGTTTGTTGACATATCATGTTTTAAAAACTATTGTTTTTTAAGAAGTCGAGGCTGGATAAGGGGTTATTATAAATCATACTAGCTTTCGCCCGCTACTCTGTCCGCGTGGAGTAAAAAACAAGACAAAAGTAAGCAGCCTATGTATTCTTCCAGACTATTCTGTACATCTACACAAAATTTAATCGAAATCTGTCAATTTTTTTTAGCCTACAAACTCTAACAAACACCTATCCATTTAAACTTTCGCATTTATATTATTAGTAATATTAGTAAGATTGTCTGTATATCTATACATACATACCTTTTAACAGTGGTAGTGACCGCTTTAACATCTTAGCACGAATGGGCCGGCATGCCCGGTGTAATACCACGACCACACAGAAGACAGGCGTGAAATGGAAGCCATTCCGTGTTTCGTCTGATGAGTTTGGTGCCGGAGGCCTAATTTAAGTCCCTTTCTCTTTACCACCCTTTTCTTACAAGAAGAGGATGGGAACGGGAAGTGGATTTGATGGTAGAGGGGATGCATAGGAAGAGGAAACATCCTCTTGATGTGCGTCTCCTCCTCCGTCGGATAAGGGTAGGCAACGCATCTACAATTGCGGATGTCTATGGGCAGTGGTCGTTCGCCATTTTGGCAGATTCAAGTGTCCGCTTGCTCGTTTGCCACCTTATTTTATAAAAAAAAAACAGTGAATAATCTATAGTGAATAGTACTCAATCTTATCTATTTTCAGTTTGTATGTTGGATATTGGCAATATCATTTGCAGCTCATGTATAATCCGCATTAAACAATGTTGCGAATTGGAAACCAGTAGTGTTCTAGTCATTACGCTTTGCATCGGGAATTTGAAATTTCATATTAATTTAGTTCTACGTAGGCCGTGATAGGAAATTCAAAATACAGGTCTAGACCATTAATTATTTCGTGGTGTTAATTATGTTTATTTTATAATGCTTCATGTTTTATTGTCATTTTTATAGATTTAATGGGTTACCGATTTTCTGTAAAGTATTCTAAGAACACTCGGAGGTGTTTCTGTGAAAAAAAAAATGTTTTTTTTGCAACATATTTGTATACTTCGGCATATTCTACATTTTTTATTTAGCTACTACATATTCCTAATTTATTGGCTTTACACATTATTTTACGATATTAGTTATTGAAAGATAAAATTGATTATAATTTAGTAATTTACTAGCTCTCGCCCGCAACTCCGTCCGCGTGGAATAAAAAAATAAGCAGCCTATGTGTTCTTCTAGACTATGTTCTACAACTAAGCCAAATTTCATGGAGATTCGTTCGTAAAGGCCACAAACTCTAACAACAGTCCATCCATCCATATAAACTTTCGCATTTATAATATTAGTAAGATTTAGAATTTAACTCTTCATAAATTAAATTGTGTGTATTTCATCATAACTACACTTTAAATATTTTGTATAAAGATATTAGTTTCTGAGTAAGCTTCTTAATGGAATCGAGCACGGTCCAAAGATTAAAGACGGATTAAGGGCTGAGGTCGGATAAAGAAATCATTTAATGTGATAAGTCCGCCTTTGTTCAATCGAATTTATAATTTAGTCTTAGTTGTATTACTTAGATTTTAGAGTTAGAAATATGACAAAAAGCATAATCGTGAAACGTTTTGTAACATGTTTTATGTATACATAAATAATCAAGTATTTATACTAGATTATTTATCTTGACTAAAGTCATATTGATACTTAGTAACTCATATTTTTTAAACTCTTTTACTACGATTACACTGTGCTATGTTAAAATCTTTTATTAATAAATAAAAGTTTACATTTAAAAGTAAGTAAATTTCTATCAAAGAAGGTGTGTCACACGCTTTTTCAATTATAAGGTCGGTATAGGAACTGAATTATTCAATTTTCACGTCACCTAACTGCGTTGCAATTGAGAATACTAGTTAAGGGGTGTCACCGTTTCCATAGCTAGCTAAATCATAGAAGATATTAAAGCGTATCATTTGTACAACAGTAAGCAATAATTAATAATACTTCTAAAAATACTTGAGAGCTTTACTTTTTACATTAAATTATTAAAATCAATTATAAATAGAGGAAAACGAGACAAGAATAATTATATCAAAAGTTTGAGACAGCGAGCGTGAAACAATTACACCTGTTTGTATTTTTATATATACACGGTACTACAGTACGCCGCGCGAAGAACGTCAGTGTTCCAAATTACTGGTGTTGCCCTACAGCTATAGTTTGGTTAGCTATAACAAGTTTATCGAGAATGCGGCGATCCATATTTTATGACTAAACTCAATCGTGGCTTTACGTCAAATTCTAGTTGGAGTTCTGACAGTAAATTAAATCATTGGTTACATGACCGCTTAGTTATTGATAACTACGCCTAATTTCGAGGTTCGTTAAATATTGCATTGTATAGTGTTCTACAAAACACTTTATTAATACTATTATTATAAAGAGGAAAGATTTGTATTATTGTATCTATTTACCGCTTTCAATAAACTCTCACTCTTAAAAAACTACGTTATCAGTGAGTAAAACACGAGTAGACTAGGTTTTTAAAGCTGAACTCAACTTTTATTTAGATACTAATTTTCGCTCGCGACTCTAACGCGTGAAATTAAAAAATAGTAAACTTGGTGCATATACTGCGAAAGACGTTTGTTATCTAAAATATATTTTCCGCCTAGCAGTTAATACTTCCTCTTCCACTAAATACATTGTTTTAGACATAACATTTTGCTTTTACAAAAAATGTTCGACCACCCCCTTAACATTGTACATCTAAACTTAAAGTAACATATATACCATTCTCATTAATTCACAAGACGTTGGAATAAATCTGTCACCTTGAATTCAGTCGAGATTGGAAGGTCACAAATGTAGCAGAGGGTGAAGCGAAATCTATCGATTTTCTTGATGTCTAGGTGTGAATATACTATATCTGCATGTAATATCAAATCGTCCATTACTTGAAGAGCTTTTACAACTTTACCACTTTCAAAGGTGACTGTGCACTTAAACTCAACGGTAACGTTTATAAAGTAACTTAACACAAGCATGCTCCAGAGACGTACGATGTACATGAAACTTAAGTACCTCCAAAACCATCGGGGCATTGAAGTTATGTTTAATTCACTTGCATCGTGAATTTAAATTCACAATTTGTTTTTAGATCAAAGATAATAGAAATAACTTAAAACAACAATAACTAAACTCACGCTCGTAGTTAAGCAGGATAGGCAGAGATTGCATTTGGCTCTGTCCTGTCCTTTTCCTTAATTCATAATTATATGGGATGTTGTTTAGAATACAAGGTCTATTGTACTTCATTTGAACGAGTAAATACGTCGATATAGAAATAATTATCTATTTCAAACTATCTTACAATTGCAAACTGTTACAGAAAGTATGGCTTTCATGTTGTATACGCACGACAGTAGAGTCTGCGGTCTCCCTCTCCGTTTGTTTCTAGTTGTGACAGAGGAAGGAGGCTGTGGGGGGATGAGGCGTTTGTTTGAGATAACCGCCGCCATTCTGCCAACGATTGCACGCGACTTGTTACTGATCGCCTTTAATAGACTTCAATAGACTTTACTTTGTTGTGGAGTCTTGGAGAACTTTCATTTTATTTTCTCTATACGGCAGTTATAGTAAGTACGTTTTCATACATAGTGTGTTGTAACAATTATTTATATTAAAATAAAAAAAAATGAAATGGTTAAAGAGCAAAGCATTGTTCAACCTTTTAACGATTAGCATTAGCATAACTCTTTTATGTCGTTAATACAAATAAAATTTTAATTTTATTCTCAACATACACGGGGACTAATTAGAACTCCTTGAAACTTGTTAATTAATTGTAAATTCAAATTACCTTCAAACTCGATATTGTTGGATTTTAACCTCAAATATTGACATAAACAATACAATATAGTTAAACACAAACATAAAACAGCAACAAAACTTTGGTCGAGATATTTAATTAACGAGCTTTACGGGAGTTCTCTATGCCACAGGGATTTCATTGTGTTATATTACGATGAGAAATTCCAAGCATATAATATTATAGAAATTTTAAGAATTTACAACGCATTTTCATTGAAGTTAATATAGACTCGGGATTTTCGTAGTGCGTGTAATTTTGATCACAAACAAAACGTAAATTAAATCATCTGTTTAATAAATACTTACAATTTAATTGTTTACTATACGCTATACAGAGGTGAACAAAAAGTGCACAAAAGTCATTGTAAACTCAGCTATTAGTACTGTGAGAGGATGCTTGAGTTAAATAAAATATCAATAATCCCGGATGGAATACTCATTCAACATCTGTATAGTCGTTTAAGCTATACCAGATCAACATGGGATTAACATTTATACAAACTAATACAAAAATATGAGCGTCGGTGGTTCAGTGGTTTTAGCACTTGACTTCTCTGACAGAATGTAGAATGGATTTTGAATTCCGCCATGTACCAATGAGATTTCCGATTTTTCGAATTTTCATATGTACATAGAATACTCGACGTCCTTACGGTGAAAGAAAACATCGCGATGCAAGCGGAACACATCGGCGAAGAAATTCAAAGATATGTGTGAAGTTAACCAACCCGCAGTGGGTCAGGGTGGTTAATTATGGCATAGTCACCCTAACTTATCCGAGCACGATGTGGACGTATAGTGAGCTGGTGATGCAGATGATGATGATGCAAAAACATTACAAACATAGATTATAACATACCAAGTATTTTCTTCTTGTCTGTGTCTAAAAAAGGTACATAGGCAACTACAATAAATTAAACATGTATGCCTAGAAGTTTAACATAATTGGTCAACTAGGCGTAATTGTTTATTTTAGTGAAAATTCTAGCCGGCTATATTGAAGTTTGTATTGACAGAACTTGGTCCAATAAGTAGGTCGGTTAGCCGACGTCGAACTAATTTTGCATTCTGATGCCGGCCACGTTCCCTACTAAGTTAAAAATGAATGCAGATTTTTTAAAATAAACCAACAGAAAATGTTGATGTGAACTTTTATTTTGGAATCACTTTTATCGAAATTTACTAACGTTTCTTACTTTAAATTGCGAAACGTAGTTATAAAATATAAAAAAAATTGCAGTGTCTGTTTGTAATATCAAAATAAAAATTCCAGATTTCGGGAAGATGATGTATTTGCGTTGCTGATAACGAAAACCGCATTTCATTTTCTTTTGTCTGTCTATCTGTATGTCTCTCTGTCCACAAACCACGTTTGTTCCGGGTAATATCCGAAACAGCTGGATCGATTTCGACCGGATTTTCACTGAAGGGTAGCTGACATACCCGGCCATATTATAGGCTACTTTTTATCTTAATATAACGTGAACGAAGTTGCGGGCAACAGCAAGTATCTAAATAAGAATCTGTAATTGTTTTCTATGTGCTTATAAACCAGTGACCGTGTTGTGATGAAAATGTTTGCAGATTAATTTGATGACGTCATATAGAAAGTATCGTAAAGTCTGAAAAAAATAGTTGTTTACGAGTAAGAATTGATATGCCTTTTTATTAGTAAACCAATTGGCCTTCCAATGAAGAAAACATTGAGATCGTCATTTATTTTTTTCCTAGAAATACTTATTTTCCAATGGAAGTCAATTGAGCGATTTTCCTTATATTCTCGATCTAATCGAGCGGTGATGTGGATATAAGTTGGCGCACAATATAAGAGTACAGTAAAAATAGATTATATATAAATACAACTATACCCTTAGTTTTTATATTATTCTTATAGAAAAAAAAATTGGATCACAGAGTTTAATATGTGTTAAACAATTTCTATATTTATTACTGAGTTAATGATTGCTGGTAATTGTAGTTAATGAAATGTAATTACTGCATACAATAGTGTTTAATTACTTTATGGTGTAATCAGTCACAAAAAAGTCACTTGAAGGTAATTAAAGTATACTACGCTGATTTGTTTATTACATTAAGTATAAGACAACTATCATACTTATATTATAAATGCGAAAGTTTAAATGGATGGATGTTGGTTAGAGTTTGTTGTCTAAACGGCTGAACGGATTTTGATTGAATTTGGCATAGATGCAAAGGATAGTCTGGAAGAACACATACGCTACTGACTTTTGTTTTTTTTATTTCCACGCGTACGGAGCCGCGGGAAAGCTAGTAATACTATAATAATTTGCAATGATTTAGTTCTCAAAGTTTGTGAGCAGCATAGAAAGTTGAGATAATGGATAAATTGAATCAATTGAGTTGAATATTGGATGTAACTGTTTCCAGTTGTTGTGGAAATTGCTGGTCAGTGTAATCCTACAGTAAGCTGGCTTTCAGCTTCAAACGGAACGTTTTGCTATTTGCATTTATCGCGGTAGTACTAATCGAACTGTTGGCTGTATAATTGAGTTATTTCCAAGCAGTAACAAGTATTACAATGAATATTTAACTCAGCTTATTACTTGAAGTTATTATCTAAAATGCAAGTTCATTAGTACTTAATATAGTAATATACACATTTAGTGTATTGCACACAAAATAGTGTTATTTTCTTAAGTCCGATTAAACTTGCCGTGAGATCAATGATCTATTAAAATTTAAGTCATAAAGTAAATATATCAATACCATTAATAATTAAGATTTATTTGTTGAATAATAAATTATCAGTCTAAGGGTGAGTTGCACCATATCGCCGGTTACCGTTAAAGTTAAAGTTATTTGTAACGGTAATATTTTGAATAACCTTAAAATTTACTAATG